>NC_139221.1:212685508-212868008 GCF_055691185.1 Crinia signifera | reverse complement strand
AGTTAGAAGCCATGACGTACATTTACGTCATGTGTCGGGAAGTACCTCCCGGCCATGACGTAAATGTACGTCAAATGTCGGGAAGGGGTTAAAAGAAAGGATTCTTTATAATTAGGGCATTAAAGATATGTAATACTCTGCTGTCATTGCAGACTCAATTGAAAAATTTAAGAACGGTTAGATACAACCAATTATTATAATGTATAACAGTGGACTAGTAATGAATAAAACAGTTACTGAAACAGTCAGCCCAGAGAGGGCCCAACTCTAGGGCTCATTGACTTCCCCCCCCCCCCACTCATCTGACTGACTCCCCCCCCCCCCAACCACACATGCTGGCTCTCCCTCCAGCCATGGTTCCAGCCAGGGCCCCTGACACGCTGCCACCACCCAGCCCCCCTCAGTATCCATTCACGCTGGCTGAACCCTGTGGTGTGCTGAAGGAAAGATGGTCTATTGAGCCCTGCCATGTGAGTAGCAATGATCAAGATATTGCTGCTGATGGCTGCCTAGGATCTGGGTCGCTCAGCCAACATTTTATGTACCCCGTGTCTCCCCTGTCATGTCCTTTATCTGCACTGTTTACTTATTTTTACCGACCTGGTTGTTGCAGTGACCAAGTGGTGCTACTAATGACTGCGTAGATGTTGCACAGCTCAGCAAATATATGTTCCTCGTGTCTCCCCATCTCCGTGTCACTCACCCACTCCAGGGTACATATCTGTACATGTTATATATATCTGTAATGTCAATGTTTTCATGTTACCTGCCTGGCTATTTCACAGCAATCCAAATCTACTGTAATTCTGAGTATACACATGTATACCTGGCCAAAATAAAGCTGATTCTGATTTTGATTGGGTCATCAGGAATTCTAACATACAATCCTTGCTCAATACCAATAGAAAGATACTTCAGCATAGATTCTCTCTTTCAAAAAAATGCGGAACATGATGGAATAACATTTTTTTCAGCCTTATTACTATGTTATTATGTCCCCATAGAAAAGAATCAGGATGTCCATTGCCAGGACTGGTGGCTGGAAAGCAATAAAAATCTAGCACAGTATGTCTTCTGCTTTCTATCCTATTACATCATTAATTCCTTAATGGCATAGCAATAAAAGTGTTACTTAATAAAATACTGACTTTTGTGGTACCAATTAGTTATAAAATAATAATAATAATAATAATAATAATAATAATAATAATAATAATAATAATAATAATAATCCTGTGCTTCTATGTAATCATGTTCCAGTAAAAGTGTAGAACAATCACTGCAGAATAACTCTAGAAACTTTAGACTTTTATTTGCCTATTTTGAAAAAAAGATACTGTCCTGATTCAGACCTGTTCGTTAGGCTGCTTATGTTCACGGCCTAGCGAACAGGTAAACACCACCTGGCTGAATGTCCGGCTGTCCTCGTGCACGAATCTGTCGCTAGCATGTTCCCTAAAACATCCCTTTGCATGCGGCCAAATAGGAAGAGAAATCATTCAGAAATTGAAGATACACAAATGTTTGATATTATAAATGGAGATATTTATTTGTACATTTGAAAACCAAAAGCATGTGAATTATTGTAACAACAGAAATAATTTGTATTATGCACGGAATGTCTCAATAAAAAAGTTTTGAAAAAAAAAAAGGAAGAGAAATCATTCAATGGTTGCACACCACCGAATTATTTCTCTTCCCTTTACTAATAAAAGTCAGTCTAACCCAACTTTTATTTCAGCAGCAGATCACCAAAAAGGGGGCGGGTGATGACATCATGTGATATCAGCTGCCTACCCCAAGCAGACATCAATACACCTGTGTTTTTATGGGGAAGCCCATAAAATGCTCATCGTTCCCCTGCTGCCGCCCCCTGCCCTCCCCCGGTCCTTCCTGTCTAGGAGCCAATGGCTCGGCCAGTGTGAAACTCGCTGAAGCCATTTGTTCACATGTGCAAACCCCCACCATCGAACACTGGGTCCAATTTGGATCCGAATGATAAGGTCTGAATCAGCCACTAAGTGTTGTGGTGGTTCTGAGGTCCTAAAGAATGAGAGGTGGAATATGGTAGAGTGTGGAGTAGCCATAGAAAACCAAACTCACTAGCAAAGTAAGCAGTGTGAAAAAATGGACTGTCCCTGGTCCATTCTGGCAATATTGTGCTATAGTTCTCAAACAGGGCCAGGTGTGATGTTTTATTTGGGACCAGTCATTCACTGTAAATACACTAAGGACATTAAGCTGGGAGCACCTGGAGTCCTTCTGATTTCACAAATGACTATAAGGAATTAAAACAGGGAGTGATTGACTATCATCCCCCTCACCTAAGGATTAAGTGCATCAAGATACCTTTGTTCTCCCCTAAGACTGAGTCAGACACTGTGGCAGGGAAACAGCAGGGGGATCTCTTCCTGACTCATCTCTGTTACAGATCCACATTAAACTCTACCAATTAAGGGAGACCTTTTCCTAAGACCACCCACTACAGGAGGGACTTTAGTGGTGGCAATTTAAAAAAAAAACAGGACAGTGTGGGAATTCTGGGGAGTCGGGCGGTAATCTGATGTTGATTCTATTGGCCACCTAGCAGCCAATCAGGAGCCAAGAAAGTCGGCTCCTGATTGGCCGCTAGCGGCCAATAGAATCGTCGCAGGAGAGGCGCGGAAGATGAAACATCTCTGCCTCTCTCCTCAGTCCGTCTCGGGTACTGGCCAGAAAAGTCCGGTGTTTGTTATTTTCTGAAGACCTGCACTACTTCAGAACGAAGAGGACAGATCTTCGCCTGAGGACCATGGTAAGTTGGATTTCCTTCCACAGGTCCCCCTATGGATTTCTTTGGATCCTGGACCCCGGACTCTTAAGCCCTGGATCCCCGGACCCCAGACCAGCCCCGGAACCAAGGCCCCGGACCCCGGACTCTGCAGCCCCGGACCCAGGAACCAAGGCACCGGAACCTGTACCATGGAACCCTGGACCCCGGAGCACCAGACCCTGTACCATGGAGCCCCGGACCCTGGAGCACTGGACCCCGGACCCTGGACTATGGAGGCCCGGACCCAGGAGCACCGGACCCAGGGACCTACCGACGGGCTCAAGATAGGTAAGTATCAGTATGTGTGGGCTTTGAATGTATTAAAGTTTTATTTTTCATGTGTCACTGTGTGTTTATTTTAGTATTTTTCATACTGTGGGACTACAAGTGCCAGCGGGTCCTTTAAAGCCCCGCATGCTGGGACTGGTGGTTCTCCAAGTCCCATCTTGAGGGGGAGGCTTGCTGGGACTCATAGTTCCACAGTATTAAACAATAGATTATTCTTTTTTTTTTACACAAAGGTCATCCGGGGACAGCACCAGGCTTCAGCCTGGTCAGGTAAGTCCTGGATGGGGGGACCCCTTTATTGGGGGGGTCCCCACTCCCACAGGGCTTCTGGCCAGGCTGACTGATTGGTAGGGTGATGTTTTGTCCGCGGGAACTTATCTAATAAGTGTCCCCCCGGCTGTGACATTACCCTGCTGGCTGGTTTGGCCTGGGGCTGGTTCTTAAAATACGGAGGGACCCCTACTCATTTTGTCGACCATATTTTGGGAACCAGCCCCGAACCTGGAGCCTGGGGCTGGTTTAAAAAAAATTGGGGAACCCCTATTTGCTGGGTTTCCTGAGTTTTTATTAGAAACCCTGGCTATTTCAGCCTGGTGCTGGTTACAGCTGTGGGGGGGAACCCACGCCGTTTTTTTAAATTTAATTATTTATTTTTCTATTTTTTTTAACACTGAAGCCTGCACGGATTTGACTGATTCATGCAGGCTAAAGCCGAATACGACAGGAAAATAAAGGGTACTTGTATACTATCACGGCTCCCACGATGGGCATCGCACAGGGAAAAATCGCATTGCATCGCATGCCATTTTTCACAGAAATCATGGACATGTGTTCAAATCATGTAAAATGCACCCCGTGTCATTTTTCACACTGTATCACCCCCACTATCAACGCCAACCCGAAGCGTGGCGAGCGCAGCGAGCCCGCGAGGGGCGGCGCTACGCGTCCTACGACCTTTTCATACCCCCACTATCCACGTTATGCATTAAAAACCCGGTAAAATCGCATCGCATGCCATCGAATGCCCATACATAAATGGCATGTGATGGCATGCGATGGGAGCCGTGATAGTATACAAGTACCAAATAAAGTGTATTTTCATGCCATATTTGGCCGGCCATTCGCGGCCGTTTCACAGAAATTAGCGGCCGCATTTTCAATATGGCCACCTAGTAAATCAGGAACCACCATTCTTTTGAATGGTAATTTCTGTCATATTCTATCAATGGTGTAATCATTGTCCCATCAATACGAATACAAAGATTCGTATTTTTGGTATAGTAAATGGCAAAAATACGAATACACCAAAAAAAAATCATATTTTCGTATGCAAAATTTCCAGCTATGTGTGTATGGTATTTCATTTCATAGTATGCACTTTTCCATTGATGTACCACTGTAATTATGTGCACATTTGGGTATTGGGGTGTTTCCCTAGCTAAACCAGATTGCAAGTTATCCCACTTTCTCACTCAGAAGAGATCTAATTCTCCTAATGCTTGTAAGTAAAATATATCACCTAACCCTGGGGTAGCCAACCCTGGTCCTCGAGAGCTACCAACAGTGCATGTTTTGCAGGTCTCCTCACAGAATCACAAGTGAGCTAATTAGCTCCATCTGTGGATCTTTTAAAATGTGTCAGTGATTAATGAGTGCAGCTGTGCAGCAGCTAGGTTGTCTGGAAAAAGTGAACTGTTGGTAGCTCTCGAGGGCTAGGGTTGGCTACCACTGACCTAACCCATCTCCTTCATAATAGGACTGAATTCTCTTTCTCTTCATCTTAATCTAACTGTGTGGTCCAAGGTATTGATATATACACTGTTTGCCTATACCACTTTATAAACAACTTGTAATACAACAATAGAATAGGTGACTTTCATTTCCTTCCTCTGAAACTCTCTCAGTTCCAGTTCACTCTAGGTATAACATAAAACACATGCATGTACTATATATGCAAACCTTGTAAATGTAAGTTACCCCTTAATCCTACACTCAGATGCATATGACAGAATTAAATTTTACTTGTTTATTGTTTTCATATGAAATCATAGTCTGATAAGCTCTCATGAGGACTGGTAGGAGGACCACCAAAAGAGAGTGTAGTTTCAAAGCATGTGCTCAACATCATATTTTCTTTACATTTGTAAGAGTAATTCATTTATGACAAAATATGATTTCTTTTGGATCCTGTTTATTTGTGTATAAGTAAAATGACAAAGGGTTGAGACGTGTTTATTAAAATTAAAAGCAGCAATTGACTTCCTTGGAACAATTAAATGTTTTATTTAATGTTTTATAATGTTATCTACTTAATTTTGCTTTGATCCTTTTCCTGCCTTCAACACTAGATTCTTAACTTTGGCTTTCCAGCAGATTCATCCCTCTTGGGAACAGCCTGGAAACTCGGTAACAAGAATGTCAATCCAGCAAATGTATTTAATTATCTTATAATCATAAGAACATGGGCTAAATGAATGTACAACATTTCTGCATACTCTCACATTCCAGTTCTTGTTTTGGATGCCAACACTACAACTCTCTTTGGAATTTAGTGCTTAGATCTTTTTTGCCCTCAACTAAATTGTACATTGCATGTCATTTATAGGGTCTGTTACGTACTCATCATTGAATTATATTGTTGTCTGGATTTTCCTGAATTTTAAGTGTTGATGTTTTTTAGTGCGGCATTTTGAAGTATGTTTTGCTACTTCAAACATGTTTATGACTCTAGCTTTTGGCTTCAAATTTGTGAAAGCATTTTGCTCTAAATCTATTTATATATTTTGTGCAAAAATATTAAACTTGGTGAGTGGTGAATATTAATGCGGAAGTCTGGACAGGGGTCCAAGGTCAAATACTGTATGACACAACAGATTTTTTCCATTCAAACTCATTAGTACCAGTGTGACCTTGTGAAGATCAAAGTGATATTGGGAATGGATGGGAATAATCAGTACTTGCTTCATATTAAAATTAACTTAAGTGACCATTACTGCTGTTTGTTGAAAAAGATTTGGAAGTACGGGGCTTGTTTTAATAAAAATAAAATCGGTTAATGATGATTATAGACTACAATGGCTAATGTCATGGGTGTAGCTGCCATAGGTGCAGGGAGTGCAGCTGCTATGGGCCCAGAGACAAGAAGAACCCACCTTCTCTGTCAAAGTAACTTGTGTAACATATAAATAAACAAATACATTTTTAAACATTGGGTGGTACACTGAGGCCCATACAAACTTTAGCCTTGTGGCCTATACTGTTGTGTGTTATGTTGTATACAATGATCTATAGACAGTGGCTTAACTAAAAATTTTGCTCCCCCCTGCCAAAAAAATTCTGGCGCCCCCCTCCTTCCTTACATTTTTTGGTAAAAGAAACAGGACAGTTTCTCAGCAATTCAGCTCTCAATAAAAATAGTCCCCCCCCCCCCCCCCCCCCCAAATTAAAGAAAAACACAAAGAATCTATGAAGAACCTATAGCGTGCCCACTTATTAGACAATATTCCACACACTGTAATGTCTATTACATATTATACCACACACCATAATGACCCTTACACATCGCTATCCATACACACTGGGCAAAAATGCCCAGTGTGTATGGACCTTTAGGGTGAGTGCCAATCCACAAAGAAGATACCCCCTTCAGAGCTGAATTAAGGTCCTGGAGGGCCCGGTGTACTTAAAACAGGGGGCCCTGAGGTGTGTATATATATATATATATATATATATATATATATGATGGGTAGATACCGCGGTGCCTTCCTCCACAGGGTTATGTAGTAGATAGACCTGGGGCTTTTGGTAGGGCCCCTAGGAATGAGGCGGCACTCCACGGGTTTAAGAAGATTTTGAAAAAATTTAATGGGGCCCTACCAAAAGCCCCAGGTCTATCTACTATATATATATATATATATATATATATATATATATATATATATATGTATGTATGTATGTATGTATGTATGTATGTATGTATGTATGTATGTATGTGTGTGTGTGTGTGTGTGTGTGTGTGTGTGTGTATATACACATATTTTATTGTCGAGAGATCCTGCGTTACCCAGAAATGTTTCTAATACATACAGGATATACACGCACACATACCATACAGACACACAGGACTCACATGCACACATACCATACAGACATGCATCACATACACGCACATACCATACATACATACACACAGGACATGCATGCACACATACAGTAATGGCACACATACCGTACATACACGCACACATACCACACACACACACACACAGGACATACATGTGCACATACCATACACGCACATATACCATACACGCACACATACCATACAGACACACAGGACATACACACGCACACATACACAGGACATACAAGCACACATAACATACAGACACACAGGACATACAAGTACACATATCATACAGACACACAGGACATACACGCACACATACCGTACAGACACACAGGACATACACGCGCACATAACATACACACACAGGACATGATACAAGCACACATGCCATACACACACACATACACACACAAAGGACATACACGCACACACACATGGCATACAGGCACAGATACCATACATACATACATACACACACACACACACACACACACACACAAAGCATATTTATAAACATACACAAGCTATAGACACACATAGCATACACAAAGTACATACACACACATATAGCATTTAAACAAAGTATACATACATTATACATACATACATACATACACACACACATACTGTACATAGAATATACACACAGCATACTTACAAACACCAATACTAAAACAAATAACCCCCACATGCAATGGAGGGCACCCAGTTTCCACACATACCCAGCCCTCCCCCTTCCCACTGCAGCTACCAGTACATCATAGTGCTCATTGGGCCACCAGCATACATTATGGTGCCCACACTCTTCACCCCCTACCATGCCCCTGTGGCAGGCACCCACAACAAGGGACACAGACCTGGAGAGTCAGCCTGTCAATTGTCCATTCCAGGCAGGTTAATGTGGTATAATATGAACTGGGAACTGTCTGTAATTATGTGAATTGGGGATACTGTGTTCCATAATGTGTACTGGCAGCCCTATAATGTGACAAAATAGGAATAAGGACAATACTATGGTTCATGAAATAAACTCTGGCACTATTATGGGGCATAACATTAACCAAAGCATTACTATGGTTCACAAATTTAACTAGTGCACTATTATGGGCCATAAAATTAACAACTGCTGTGGAGCTGTGTCTCTTTAGAAGCATTGAGATGGGGGCCTCTTCGAAATGCTCCTATGGGGACCCCAAAGTTCTAGATATGCCACTGGCATATGTTTTAAAGATGATAACAATATATTATTAATGTTTTAGTGCAATATCAAGTATTAAAGTAGTATTGGCACAGTATAATTCTTCAACCATGGACATTATTTTTGTGTACTGTACAGTACTTCTCATTCTGGTGTAGCTCTGAGACATCAGAGTTGTTTTGTGATTTAATAAAATGTTTTGCATCTACAGATGGTCCAGAGTCGGTCATCTACTTATGTTAGTTTCGATTTTCCATTCTACATTTGTATTTAGTTTGTCCACTAATGCATGGAGTCTCTTTTAGATCTTTATCTTACATTTGTAACACAACATGTACCCATAACCAATTTCCTCCACAAGTTTACTTGATAGACCCTTATGGCAACCATTTCTAGACAGTTCTTTTCATGCTGCAATGCTAATATTAAAAAAAACAGGAAAGATTTAGGCAACTAGCAGAAAGATCCATGCATATTCATCATTTTGACCGTTTTGTAAAAAAAAAGGCCTTCATGGCAGTGGCACAGGGTCGGATTAAGGTCTGTGGGGGCCCTGGACCACTAACACCACCACCACCCCCCTTCAGACACATCCCCCCTCCAAATCCCAACTGAGGAGGTTGGTACCTGGGCAGCACTGGGGGTCCCTGCAGTGGTCTGAGCAGTCAGCGCCATGGTCCCTGCAGTGTATGGGAAGTTAGCGGTGGGGTGCCGGCAGCAGATGGGAACTAGTAGACTTCTTTTGATGAACCTGTGATGAACCTGTGAAGTACTATCAAGTTGATTTGAGAAACCACCATTTATAAATTGTTCTGAGATGTATGGATGGGACCATTATTTGGAGTGTATCATTTGGAGGACCATGGGGTTCCTCATGACATTTTACTCACCCACAGGGGCGGATTAAGGTCTGTGGGGGCCCTGGACCACCACCACCACCCTTCAGACACATGCCCCCTCCAAATCCCAACCGGGGAGGTTGTACCTGGGCAGCACTGGGGGTCCCTGCAGTGGTCTGAGCAGTCAGCGCCATGGTCCCTGCAGTCTATGGGAAGTTAGCGGTGGGGTGCCGGCAGCAGATGGGAACTAGTAGACTTCCTTTGATGAACCTGTGATGAACCTGCGAAGTACTATCAAGTTGATTTGAGAAACCGCCATTTATAAATTGTTCTGAGATGTATGGATGGGACCATTATTTGGAGTGTATCATTTGGAGGACCATGGGGTTCCTCATGACATTTTACTCGCAAAAAGTAACAAATCCACATTCAGTACAATCTTCTTCCTAGTATATGTCATACTGGATCATATAAAGCAGATATTTCCCCTGTGGGAAATATCAACAGAGATTGAATACCCCCATAGTGTTAATTCTAGCACTCTACATTTTATAAAACCTTTGCAAACCCTCTTCCTTGCCTGGGGTGTAGCTCTCTGCTGTGGTTCTTCAAGCAGAAGTATAGTCTGAATATCTGTGCGGAAACACAGACCCCACTGTGCACAATAAAGCAGAGAGAAACACGCCAGGCAGCGAACTGTATGAGTTTTTGAAGATGCAGGGTGCTAGAATGAACACTACAGGAATACAATTTTTTTCTATGCACACTTTTTTGAATCTGCAAATACCATAACTTCCTTCAAACTGCATCAGAAAAAAAGGTGATAAATTACAAATGCCCTATTTGATTTTTCCCTTGTGCTAGTTTATCTTTGGTTAGTTTTGAGATATTTTATGCTTCTCTCTGTCCTTTGAAAAATATAAAATGGAAGTTTTATTGTATGCGCATTTTCAGCAAAACATGTTTTTTGTCATAAAGCCCTTACTCCCTCACGCATTTCCCTACATGATGTTAGGCAGACATCTGCTGCAGCCTTAGGAAAAAAGCTTGGAAAAGGACAATTTTTTTATAATATTAACTTCTGCCATCTCTCTCTAGATGAACAATCCTTCCTCAGACCGGTCATGTATGGAGAGCCAATGACCTGAAAGCCATCACTTTATTTGTGTCCTCTATAATATGGTAGGTAACTTTTAAAAAGCAAAATGAAATTAAAAGGAAAAAATTAGCTGCAAACTTTTAAGCCACATAAATATTGACCAGACTCTTGAAGCTTATGGATCACTGTGTAGTTTGCAGTCCCACGAGTCAATGAGTTACTTGTACTTTACTGTACATCTGGACTAACGTCACTTTGACCTCATCTTGCTGCTCATGTCTTGCAGTTTTGCCAACCTTGGGCTAGAATAGTGTGAGTGAAAATATTATACGATGGAGTTCTTTCTTAAAATATTCAAATTAAAATGTGCTTGAGTAATTAATTTTTACTTTTTAAATACAAAAATATTACATGCATTAAATAAACATTTCACACTAATAAATGTTATAGGCCATTTACAATAAATACTATGAAAGTAAGATAACGTGCAGCATATTGCTTAAAACACTTACATAGTTAATAGAAAAATCATCAACAGGTGTTCTTGGGCAAACATTTATTACATTACATACATTACAAGTAGAATCAAACAACTTTGTTTACTATTTTTAAATGATAATGACAACAGAGACTACCCAAATGACCCTGATCAAAAGTTTACATACCCCAGTTCTTAATACCGCGTATTACCCCGTTTAACATCAATGACGGCTTGAAGTCTTATGTGGTAGTTGTGGATGAGGCTCTTTATTTTCTCAGATGGTAAAGCTGCCCATTCTTCTTGGCAAAAAGCCTCCAGTTCCTGTAAATTCTTGGGCTGTCTTGCATGAACTGCATGTTTGAGATCTCCCCAGAGTGGCTCAATGATATTGAGGTAAGGAGACTGATATGGCCACTTCAGAACCTTCACTTTAGTCTTCTGTAGCAAATGACAGGTCGACTTGGCCTTGTGTTTTGGATCATTGTCATGTTGTATCGTCCAAGTACGTCCCATGCGCAGCTTCCGGGCTGATGAGTGCAAATATTCCACCAGTATTTTCTAGTAACATGCTGCATTCATCTTGCCATCAATTTTGACGAAGTTTCCAGTGCCTTTGTAGCTCACACATCCCCAAAACACCAGCGAGCCACCTCCGTGTTTCACAGTAGGAATGGTGTATATATATATATATATATATATATATATAAATATATATAGATGCTGGGTGACGGCGGCACTCGTTCAAATAAGCAGACCAGACAACTGGTCTGCTACACAAAATTAATTTGCCTATTGGTTCTTACCACTGATGAAGTCTTAGAGACGAAACGCGTTGGGTTTTTTCTCATCACTAATAAAAGGACTATTTATCCTGAAATGGACTTTCGTCTCTAAGACTTCATCAGGGGTAAGAACCAATAGGCAAATTAATTTTGTGTAGCTGGTCCTAGTGGAAATTTCTGCTGATCACAGCTGATTCAAAAAATATACATCACAAAGTAATTTTCGATATATTCCGATTATAGGGAATTTTCTGGACTGAATTGAATAATATGCTTCCGTGATAGTTTATATGGATCCTTGGTAGGAAGAATATCAGGACGCTCTCTCTGTAGTGACCTCCTCGCTCTGCATTCAGAATAGGAATTTTGTCGGGTTTTTTCTCATCACTTATAAAAGGATTATTTATCCTGCAATGGCCTGGGCCTAATCATTGTGAACATCTTCAAACACAAGAATACAAATTTCAGAAATGTATTTTTTTATTTGATTTTATTATGTTATATTGGGAGGTACAGTTCTATATTAGGTAGCGCACCCCAATCACCCCCCCCCCATCTTCTTGATATATATATATATTTGTAGAAAATAAGGAGAACTCACCAGACTTCTTTTTTTGAAAGTATAAAAGTTTTTATGTCTTACGTCATCATGTCATCAAAAGTTGTGTCGACGTTTCGGGCAGCTTAGTGCCCTTCATCAAGACAAGACACCAGAGGCATAGGAGGAAGCTGCCTCCTATGCCTCTGGTGTCTTGTCTTGATGAAGGGCACTAAGCTGCCCGAAACGTCGACACAACTTTTGATGACATGATGACGTAAGACATAAAAACTTTTATACTTTCAAAAAAAGAAGTCTGGTGAGTTCTCCTTATTTTCTACAAATATATTGGTGGCCCAGGATTGTGTTTCATGAACTTGGAGCTTGGGATAGATACCCCAGCAGATGTCTGCAAGCAGATTGTGTGTGCCTACTCAAACCATCCAAATATATATATATATATATATATATATATATATATATATATATATATATATATATATATATATATATATATATATATATATATATATATATATATATATATATATAGTTGTTGCTGGCTGGCACTCAAAGAGACTTTAATCCAATAAGACACCATACATGTGTAAGTTTGTAGTCAACGTTTCAGGCTGTCATACCCTTTATCAAGACTTATTGGATGAAAGTCTCTTTGAGTGCCAGCCAGCAACAACTATATATATTTTCCTAAAGGAAGGTGGGCACCAGAGCAAGCTGAGCTTATTATCTACGAGTGCCGGACACCAGCTCCATATATATATATATATATATATATATATATATATATATATATATATATATATATTCTTAATATTCAGCAATTAGTGTATCAGAAAATTAATAAGAGTGCCCTCCTGTAATGATATACAGTGCAATAAGGCATACAGGAGGCAATCTTGGGCTTCATAGGAGATCTCAATCCTATTTAAACTTTCGGTTTATTAAACCTGACGAAGGTTTACATATACTGTATATGCCTTTCACATGTAACATGATAGTACAAGTTGTTAAGAAATACTATCATTAGTGGTTATGTTAGTTGTAGGAATGTGTCTTAGGATTTCTATGCCATACATAACTCATCAATTTTAGTTTTTTCGCCTCTATGACTAATTTAAATTTTGGAATGAATTCCAGAATATGCTTTACTTATAAAGTTACTTTTAACTCAGTTTTACAGATATGTCGTCATTAAGTCATTATTGCTGTTTCAGTGTTATACACACTTTTCATGTGGAATTAGAAAAAAATTAGTTGCACTCAAAAAACATACAGTAGTACCCCATCTTGCAGAGCATTTTTGCTTGTCTACAAAATTTTGTGTCATTGTACATTGGCACTTGAAAAGAAGAATATGTGAAACCATTATTTTGATAGCTCATTCGTCAAAGTCTGTTTTGGCAAACATACAAATCCCATCATATCCCTTGCATCCTGCATGCAATTTCTGAAATGATAACCACATGGAAATATATGCATGCTAAGATTTGCATTGTAATATTTCTGCCTTTGGCAAACTACAACACTGATCTATCAAAGCCATATTTGGAAAAATGTGTCACAAAAAGCTATATTATGCAAATAGCGAAAGGAGTGAAAGGAGAGACAAAAGCTTTGCATTATGAAAATATAGTCAAGAAAATGTCTTTAATGTACAAAGACAGCTTGTATACGTTTAGGCATAGGACACTAACTTTATTATACTTAGTCATTTTTATTATGAAGGTATACATATGTCCTTTGTAACTCATCTTTTAATTCCTATTTGTACTAGAGGATTTGGTAGAAATACTTAACATTATAAATTTATAAATAGATTTATTAAGCAGGGTTATGGAGACTTGGAGAGTCAGTTGACCTCCTCTGCACCATGTGCACTCCGGTATCCAGTCATTAGATCTCTAGTCAGTGGCGTAACTACTGTAAGGCAGCCCCAGCAGCCGCTTGGGGGAGCAACAGCAGTGGGGTCTGTGTGGGTGCTGGCACCCGCTTGACGCACCGACATGCTGCTGCCTCCCACTGCCCACTGACTGAGCACTGGAAGTGAGTGAGCCACAGCGCGGGTGCGGCCATGGCAGAGATGACAAATCCCCCCACTGATTCAATTGACTGTGCACAGAGCCAGCTATTGGCTACTGTGTACAGGATGGGTAGGCGGATGGGCGTGGTAGGGCGGCCTGGGATGCGTCGGAGCCAAGGAAAGCAGCAGTGTATGCTGATCTCTCTTCCTCTCTCCTGCTTCAGCTTCTCCGTTATGCGTGTGACGTCATCACGTGACACGCTGGGGAACACGCTGGTGAGGAGCCTAGGGGGGGCGCCACAAACTTTTTGGCAGGGGGGAGCAAAATTTATATTTATGCCACTGTCTACAGTGTCTAGGTTGACAGTCAAAAGGTTGACAACTATTATTTGACAGTCAACGGTTTGACTGGACAAAAGTTTGACATACATTATTTCGCCATGTACAAAAGGTTGACAGTTCAACATGAAAAAAGGTTGACAAAGGTCATGATTTTTTTTTTTTTTGCAAAACACCGACTTGTTTATACTTTTCCATCCACGTGGGCATAGAAGTAGATTATAATAAAGCATGGCGATTGCAGTGAGCCATACTAGGAATCCGGATTAAGCGGCATGAGAGAAGCCTAACCTCACCGCAGAGCTCTGCATAAAGTATTTGGTTTAAAAAACCGAGACTTGCCATATAGCAAGTATTAAGCCAAATGTCACTGGCTTTATGAGAACATTGTACAGGGCTGACAACTTGTTCCTTTGGCACCCAGAGAAAGGTCTATTTAATTATCTTTAGAGCACAGAACATATCTGCAGCACACTTCTGCATATATATAAATAGATAGATAGATAGATAGATAGATAGATAGATAGATAGATAGATAGATAGATAGATAGATAGATAGATAGATAGATCTCTCAGCTGGGATTATGGCATATCAGTGGGCTCCACTTAGCATAAAGTCCCAGTAGATGAGGTACTGGGAAATGTTTCCATTCTACAATAACTTTCTATGTTGCACTGACTCAATCCTAAAGTATTTACATCCTTGTTATAATTGCAAATTGTATGTATTGTTTAAAACTTATTTTTGACTGTTACATTTTAACCTTTATCTTGTTGTTGTGTTACTTCTGAACATAGATTATTAAGGAGTAACTATTAATTATCACCTTCTACTTTATCTCTTCACCAGGCTTAATACATCTGCCCTTTTGTTTGAAAAATGTCAGTTAGTAGCCAACTCTTCAACCTTTGATACATCTTCGCCAAATGCTGGGTACACACTACACAAAGTGTGTACCCAGCTGAAACGATGGGTCCCGGCATCAACATGTGCATACACAGATGGAGTGATTCGCTGCATGGCCCTCATTACTGATGTGTTTTGTTGGCCCTGGCGCAATTAACCATACAAACTTATTGATGCGGCCGCTATGTCATTCCAGTCTGCCACAGAACAATATATCATCCAATAAATCTCTAAGTATAATATATAATCCAATGAACCAGCTTAAGACACAACAGTATACCATAGGGGTGTTACAGAAATAATAGCCTAAGAGGAGGAACAAATAGTTGCTGAGTATTGTTGGACCTTTTTTTCCCCCATTAAAACAGCAGGTTTTTGCAATAGCACTTTTGTCTCCTCTCATTTCATGGCTTATACCGGGTGTTCCAATGCTTTTAGAATCAGTGAAGCTGTTTCAGCCAATAGTGAGAGCTCCCAAAGTTATGTAGTAAAAACTGCTGATTGTGAAGACCACATAGATCACATAAGAAACCAAGAATTATTTTGGTGGTCATAGTTTTTTTTTCCACTACACTGGGAAAAAATTCTCTTACAATATATGTTTACTATATTTAAGGTCTACTAAACTTGCAATACAAGTTACGTTTTATGGAAAACTGATTTACTAAAACCGCTGGTCAAAATGGCAGCAGATCCTGTTGAGATTTGTGCTTCCAAATGAGAGATTTAAGAGGGTTGATGCATCCCTCTCTTAGTACAGATTAGGCACATGAAGTGGAAAAAATAAGATTTTGGTCTGGAAAATGGGATTATTAGAATGAGCAAAGGGGAATGAAGAAAGTGTATTTAAAAAGCGGCATTACTGGGTTTACAAGTAGGGATACAACATCTCACTGCAAAAGATCCTGATTTTCTGCATCCAAACTGCAGTGTTAAAGAAACTTGGCATTAAAAAAATCCATGTTGAATACATGAAAATAAAATAAATCCCATTCTCCCACTGCTCTATGCTTATTTCCTAGAATATCTACACAGTTACAAAATGTAGAAGCCTATACCGTGTATAGCGGAAAGCAAGACAAATAAATCAGTAGTGTGGTTTCATATTCTCTGTATTTCATACATGAGTAGTAGCAGTCATTACCAGGGATGATTTAATATTAATTAGAAGTTAGCTTTAGCACATAGGTGAGTGCAAAGGTGCCTGGAATTACCCTTTACAAACATGCACTTTTGTACAAAAATAGACAATCGGCGCATTTTGTTGCATGCAAAATTTGCAGTCATGCCAGAAGCTCTCAATCTTTAAATCGAGTAGACTAGAGCAAATTACTGTACAGGAACGTAGGGAGATTAGAAGATTCTAATTCCAAACTGTATTACTGCTGTGTATAATTATTTGTACGGAGAACACACAGTGTAATTAATTACAGTGCTTAAAAATAGCATAAATGCTGCAGAATCTAAAGCAGGCATTCCCAACCTTGTGCCTCGCGGCAACTAACAGTCCAGCTTTTACTAATATCCATGATTGAGCACAGGACAGATTAAACCCTGTGGAAACCCCTAGGCATCTCAGGGCCCACTCACAAATTATCTCCTAATAAATGTTTAATTTTACTGGCAAACAGTTTACAATCTGGAAATTGTAATGTGAATCTGTTTTATGCTTTTTTGTTATTTAGTACATTCCATTAATATAGAATTTTTATCTTTAGAGTCTGAGATTGGGAATGATTCAACATTCAACATACAGATTCAACATTTCTGTGGTCACAGCAATCTGAGACAAGGAGCTGTAAGGTATCTGAAAGACTAGTAAGCCATGGAGAAGATGGTGGTATATAAATCTCCACTAGGACTTAAGTATAGTTGTTGTGGGTGCAACCAATTCTTGAAACTATGAGGAGGCTCAGATGAGAGTGGTTGGGTCTATAAGGGTGATCCAAAATCCATGGGATATGTAAGACATAAAAACAGTGTTTAATCTCCTTTTTAGCAACACTGCTGTTTTTTCTGTGCCACCATGCTGCCAATGTCGGTGGAAAATCTCACAAGAGCATCATCTGGAATCAGTCTGACATGAAAGTTCCCTTGTATAATTTATTATTACTAACAGGAGAGTAGTTTTTATATAACTTTTTTTGGTGAGGACTTTACTCCGTATTTTTGTTTTTTATGAACATTTTTATTGGAAATGGTTCAGAATAAAGATGATAAGTGTACATATGTCACATAAATGAACAATAAAATATAGCATCATTACATTTCAAGATATAGCAGCATTTCAGTTTTAAACATCTCTATAGAGGGGGTTGGTTTTCCCAGCTATTGTCTTAGTATCAGAGACCTGGCTAAGGTGGTGAGTGTAGTCAGTAAAGGCAACATTTTATTTTGGACCCCAACAGATGGAGTTAAAGCCACACAGGTCATCAAAAAATGATATTTATTGTTGTGGAAGGGCATCTCCCCTCTCTTCTTTTGCATTTTAATCTTTTTACATGTGCATTGAGTTGGGGTACGCTCCTTTGTTGGGGTCCATAAAGATACCTTTTTATAAGAGTTCAACTGGGATACATTGTGAGTTGGGGTACAACACCCATTAGAACACAAAGATACCTTTATCTTCCTGTTCCTGCATAGAATAGTATGCACTGAGGTGTCTTACATAATTTATTTGGACATACTACAATATATGTTCTTTTTCTTTTTATGACTTCACTCACGGCTACATCCATTTGGAAAAAGTGTGATATCCAGGCTATCCAGACTTCCAAGATTCTCCACTTCACCATCAAGAAGGGGAAGTTGTGTTTTTGTTGAGACCTACAGCACTTATATATTCCACCTATATTCTTTTTGTTCCATTTTGGCCAGGTGACTTACCAGATTTAGGGCCAGATTCTCTAAGCATCAAAAGTGAAAAAATGAAGAGTGATAAACAGCCAGCCAATCAGCTCCTACCTGCCATGTCACAGGCTGTGTTTGAAAAATGTCAGGCAGGAGCTGATTGGCTGGCTGTTTATCACTCTCCATTTTATCACTTTTGAAGCTTAGAAAATCTGGCCCATTAGACCTTTAATTACAGTTAGAATTTCATCATCTGTGAAGGGACTATTAAAGGAGATGTGTGTTCCTCCAACAAACGAGGATGCCTACGGGTGGACCAAAAAAAGATGTTTCTGGGCTTAATTAATAGGTTCTTGAGTATAAAGATTAGTGTAAAAAGTATATAATATATTTAGAATTTCAGGGCCGGATGTACGCACTATACCTGAATCATTCCACAATGCAAGGATAGTGGAGATAGCACATTCACTATTTAGAAGGTTATGCAGGTGGAATTAGTATTTATTATTATTTACGTGTCTTTCACCAGATAATTAAATAAGTGTATCAAAATTAACTTTGCATTCCTTAAATTTAATAAAGTGAGCAGGACAAGGGGTATGTTTCATAGTTTCATAAGCTCGGGTTAATTCCAACTGAGCAGCATGCAGATTTTCTGAGTAATGCTTTTTATGGTGGGCCATATCCTGTATGACAGTAGCCTGCCTCTCAAAACTGCTTTCACCATTTGCCAATAGAGAGCTGGGTTTATTTGATGTTGCGAATAATTCATATGATAAGCAATCCACGCTGTCTGGAGAGTATCGCAAAACACATGGGAGTTTGTCATACCCGAGGGAAAGCGCCAGAACTGACAGCAGGGAACTTGAGTTGTGAGAGAAACCCAAATAGGAGCATGGTCTGTCAATCCCAATGTATCGATTCCAGATGTAACATTTTAGAGGCCAATGTAGCTGAAGGTAAAAAGTTATCTATTCTAGTAAACAGGGAATGGGGGTTAGAATGGAAGGTAAATTCCCTATCAGTCAGGTGACGGGATTAAAGGAGATAAAGGATACCAAATTTAATAGGGTGGAACAAAGTATGGTTTCCAGGTTGTCGATCCATAAACTGGGATGATACAACATTGAAGTCTCCACCCAAGATAACATTAGCAACGAAGTAAGGGAGTAAAAGGCAGTAAAGTGATATGTAAAATGCCTTGCTATAAATCGCTGGGGCATAAATATTACAGAACACTATTGAGTAACAAATATTTTATCTACAAATAAAACATATCGACCCTCAGGATCCGACGGCTGATAATCAATAAAAGGTTTTTTCATCAATATGGTCACTCCTCTAGATTTGGAGGAAAATGAAGCATAAGTCACATTTTTCTGGCCTAACATAGAAAGTTTTGTATTTTCTGAAGCAGTGAGATAAGTTTCCTGTATGAAAGAATTGTCAACCCTTTGCATATTAAGGTAGGATATAATTTTATGACATTTTCCTGGAGAATTAATACCCTGGACATTCTAGGAGTAAATCTTTAGATCAATCATCTAAAATAATATAGGAAATATGTAACATGATATCAGTGATCAGATCACATGAAGGCCAAACACACGATAATGAAGGACCATCAAGTGGGGGAACATATTTGTAAACTGTACATTAATAATTGTAAACAGAGCATAACAGTGGTGAATACATTTTGGTCCTGTTTCAGGGATAGGTGGGCAGGAAAAAAGAGGGGTAAAGGGGATGGGGGTAGTAAACCTACAAAGAAATAAAGACACTAAAATCAGAGTTACTGGTATGAAGATTTGTAACCAAAAATTCTCCATGAAACAATACAAAATGGTGGAAGAAAATATTAAGGATTCGGGAATTACCCCACATTGGTCTTTAAATAATACTCTGATATAAGATTATGACCACTAAAATAGGATACGGGAATGTGACCAAGATAATCACAAAAAGGGTAAAAATATAGTGATAAACATACAGAACGGAATTAGACTGAAAACATGTTCAGTAAACACTACCAACCAATAAAGGATCTTGACAGATTCATTGGGAGAACAGTAACATAGCAATACAGATAATGCTAATCTAATTATGAAATAAGGAAACAGTATAGAAATCAGAATACTATAAAGATACTATTCAAATGAGAACTGTTGAGATGTATCAGATTCTTCCAGAAAAGCCAATGCATCCCCCGTTGTAGTGACATTTTTGAAGCCTTAGTCACTGAACATACGAAGCCTGGCATGGAAAATAAGGGCAAATTTGTGTTGTGCTTGATTTTGAGCATACCGGGGTCATCACCTTCCGGCTAGGGAGACCTCAGCGGGATAATCCTGAATAATTAAAAGAAGGTGTTGTTGCCATTCTATTTTGTCTTTCTTACATGCCGCCATCCAAATAGCAGAGTTCAGGCATCGGAATAGGACGTACGTGGTTTTCTGGAGTCGCGTAATGGGCCAAGTCTATGTGCCCGCTCTACTGCAAAATTAGAAAGCATAGATGATAAATCAAGTAGCTGAAGGAGGTCCGTGCTAATAAAAGTATATGTCAGTTCCTTTAAGATGTTTTGGGAGGCCAACTATACGTAAATTATTTCTCAAATTCGTCTACCTTATTGAGAAGCTGGCGATTAGTGTCCCGAATGTGGTCAAGCTCTTGCTGCATATTGTATAGTGCTTGTTCATGTTCCTCAATTTTAGTTTGGTTCCAACAACTTGAATATCCGTGGAGGAATTTATCAGCTTGTGCTTCCATAATAGGAGTAACAGTGTTCTTGTATGTCTTCATAAGTAAGCGCCATTGTAGGACTAGACAATGAGTCGTTGTCAGCCTGAAGGAGGGAGTGTGGGATTTAGAATCTTTACTCATAGTCACTAGGTGGCAACAATAGAATAATGAATAAATGAAGTGATACAATTAAAAGTGGTAGGTGTCAATATAGAAATTCCAGAGGTAGTAAGCTGAATATATTCATATATGTAGTCACAAACAGTAGAATTACAGTATGGTGCAAAAGTCGATGAGGGATTCCCAAAATCTCAGTTACAGGTCATAGGAACACATAAGTAGTTCTAGAAACAAAATTAATCAAAATGGAAAATAAAAAACAAAATATAGGAAGGTTACACACAGTAGTGGGGTATATGTAAGTGTCAAAAAATACACAGCAGAGGCCACAAATATAGACAAAATAACAGTCTGCAGCAAAAATGGAGTGTCTGTGGCAAGAGTTTAGTTGCAAGGGTAGTGCCGGTATTTTAGCAATATGGCATCGGATGAGCATGAGAAATTAGGTAATAATATTCAGTATTGACTAAAAAGGATAATCAGTGAAGCAAGACACAGAGGGTTGCAGGAAGAGGTTCCCTGCAGTGCAGTCAGTGAGGGATGCGGCGTAGGGCTCCCCATCAAAATGGCGCCGCAGGTCAGTGTCAATGGATAGGTGTGGTGAGGAATACATTGTTGCAGGGCATAGTGGCATCGGATCGCCTGCTGACTCATCTCGCCTGTTATGGATGGCAGACCAGCATCATCCGGCGGGGAGTCGTGGTCAGATGGAGCCGGTGTCCGGGGTCAGCAGCAGGCCACAGGTGCCGAGAAGATGGAGGTGAGGCCCGCGAGGCTGTAAACACGGATGTGGTGTCACGGAGGGGTGGCAGATGGTTCAGTAGTGCAGGTAGCCCGAACAGGTCAGCCGGGAGAGATGTTGGAATAGCTCTAAACATGGAGCTCTGCCGTCATGAGTCCTCCCTCTCCGAGCTCCAAGCCACGCCCCATCTCCTACACTATATTGTTAAAGATATTTAAACAATAAAGATTTTGTCTGCAGTGCTAAGTCACCATTAAAATAAATAACTAAATAAATAAATGTAATGACCCAGAATAAAGCACATATAACAAGTGATTGCTCATAAGAGGAAGTTTAATAACAAATAATATATAAACATGTAAAATCATGTATAAATATGCACATACTGTATATGAGAATAACTTGAATCCACAAGAGTAAAGTCACAAGATATGCAAACACAACACTTAATTAACAATGTTAATATGCCTTTAATTTGTTAACATTTATGGGGCCTACACATGTAGATCGCTTAGAAAATGCCCATGCATCGCTCCGTGTGATAGCAATGTGCAGCCCTGATGATTAATATCTAGCAAGCTGGATAAGTCTATGATCGACAATGTCAGGGCCAGTGTTCTCACGGAGAACACTGGCCCTGACAGATCGCTCGGCGGCACAGCGCTGTCCAGCGCTGCGTACAGATCAATTTGAGCATTTTGAATGATCTAGCATCGCTCAGAGCACTCATCTCCTCGTGCAGGCCCCATTATACATCAGCACCCTATCCCTGTATTACAGTATAGTATAATTTGTTTATAAACCTTATAAGGGAATCTCTTTATGAATCAACATCTTACAAAATATGAACTTCTGTTCAAAAACATCACATCACATGTTAAAACTCTAAATATACAAAAAAAATATTCAGAATCGAAAACGACAAATTCCTTTCATAGTTTTTGATCAGACAGTTCAGATGTTTTAGCCTGTTTTGCATTGGAAAAATTGCCATCATTTGGTTATCATTATGAGTCATAAAACAAGCTTTTTAGCTAGAAGTATGCTTTACTGAGAGATCTGCAATGTTTACAGCAAACGAAGTAATAAAAGGAGTAACATTTGGAGGCCTAAACTAACAATTTATAAATTATCAGTACTGCACATCTGAGTAACATAAATAACATTGTATCATTTTTTCCTTCCTTATTATTCTATAACTTTAAGTCCACTGGGGCTGACTTTATACACATTATCTTTCAACCCAGGTTGATAAATCATCACACAATCATTGAAATCTTTAAACGGAGTAAATATACCTTTTGAAGGTACCTGATAAATAGCTTTAGTGCATTTTGGTCAAGTTTTCTGTGTAGTGGGGTTTCAAGGATCATTGCACAGTTCATTTACATTCCAGAAATGAGTCTTGGGACCTGTCTTGCAGGACAGTACAAGTTGTATTTATGGTTTATCAAGGAGAAAATGATAGTGTCACGGGGTGTTTTTCTAGTTATGGGAAGTTCTTGACATATTTACTGTCAGCTTACGGTCCTTTTTTTTGCTTCCATTAAAATATACATTATATTCCATATAAATACAGAAAACAGTGAACCAGAATAACAATACCATACTTCTAGTGCTCTTTTTTGTTTATTATTTTAATATGTAATGTTGTAGGAGTAAAACCCCCACTAATTATGCTGTAAAAAATTATTTTTACAGCATACAGTACCTAAATATTTTACATATAGCATTAAGGGAGGTATTCAATGTTTGATTCCGACTGTCAGAACATTTCCAAGAGTTGGAATCATGGCCAGTCAGACGTCAATTCATCTGTCGGTATTCAATCTTCCTGACAGTCAGAATTCACATGGATTATCAAAATCCACATACATTTGATCAATAACGGCCTCGGATTCGACAACTCAGTAGACATTTTTGACCTGGCAAATATTTAACCACTGGGAACCAATGGTGGACTTAGGCGCTAATATACCCTCTAATTTAAAAAATGTGATATTTAATATGTCATAGTATTGATAAGCAGCAGCTTACAAAAATGCACTAGTGCCAGTGCAAATAAGTGTCAGGCCCGGGACCAGGATTAATCCTAGACTCGGAGCTTGCACAAAGTAAACTGATTACCCAAGAGGAAATGTGAAAACTGTGCTAATATGTTTAATTTATAGGTGGCCGCCTAATTAATAAGTATTTTTATGTATAAAAATAAATTGTATATGAATTATTTCTTTTGAAACAGTCTCCATTCTTATTACTGTGTATGAGTCTTCCTCCATGGTGTATCAGATATTGATTTGTACACATTAGCGCAGTTTTCACATTTCCTCTTGGGTAATCAACATTTTTGACCTGGCAGATTCGACTTTTTAAAAAGTCGAATCTGAAAGACTTCAAAGAGGTCAGAAATGGCCATATTAAATAGATGTGTGCAAATATTTCAGATTACAACCAGATGAAAATGTACACTTAATTGAAACATGGAAATGTTGGTATATTGGGGCTGTTTTGAGTAATTTTTTATGGCTCTGGGGGGCAGATTTATTAAGCTTGGAGAAGAGATAAACTGGAGATAAAGCGGAGAAAAGGTAAAAGGAGATAAAGCTGTGTTTGAAAAAGACAGTTGGGAGTTGATTGGCTGGTGCTTTATCTCCTTTTACCTTTTCTCTGCTTTATCTCCAGTTTATCTCTTCTCCAAGCTTAATAAATCTGCCCCTGAGTGCCGCACCACCACGTCTCTCTACATATAACAATGTCCTCGTAGCTTAGAGTGGAGCCTGGAGGAAAAGGTGGCACTCCACGGATTTGGATAAATTGAGGTTTTATATATCCATAATGGATTACATCGTCATCACCGTTTCAAGGCCCTAAGACCTTTTCATCAGGACATGCAAAATAAAGTGCAAATAATGCTGTGTGTATCAATAAACTGAGCTGTGAGCTCTCTTACCTTTAAGAAGCCATGATGTGCGTGTACGGTTGCTCGTTCTCCAGCATCTGCGGGTCGTGCTTCTGGGAGCTCTTGTTCCGCCCACTGTGACATGCTGCTGTTTCCAAGCAACCCTGGACGCTAACCTCCTGTGTCTTCTGGGGAAACAGGAGATAGATGCAATACGACAAACTAGAAAAAAGTTGGATTAAAAAGTGAAAACACAGTGACCAATATTGAAATTATTGTGCAAAAAAAAAGCTCCTACTTGTGTTTAAATAAGGTGTGTGGCTGAAATTTGAAAAGAAAATGAAAAGAGGAAACCTAATGGCCACACATCAGACCAACTTTCATCCAATCATCCAACTAGTTGGTTGGATGGAATAAAAATCTGGTACTGGATGGGAGCAAATGACAATGAGAAATTTGCTCACAAACCCAGTAAATTTGACAAAAACTTTCAGTGAAATTATTTAAATCAAACAGATACAACTACATTACTTTGTCTGAGTGACAGGTTTTGACCGTTTCCAGATTTTCAGAGCAATTTACTGAATTACAAATAACATTTGATCCCATCCAGTACCAGCTTTTTTTCCATTCAACCAACTAGTTGGATGGTTGGATGAAAGTTGATCTGATGTGTGGCCAATAGTTTAAGAAAATGTGACTACTGGGCACTGCTTATACTGTTCAGTATATTAGCAAACAAAGTTATGTCACTTTAAATGATACTATCTTAGAAGTTTAATTAAAATGCCCTTTAATCTATTGTTTATTATTGAATGGGAAAGCATTGGATTATACTGCATATTTATTTAACTAAATTAGAAAGAAATTAATCATAAACTGTGTCTGTGTTATATACAATACCCTTTTTTTTATAAAGATAACATATAGACAAATAATGAAGACATGTCCCACAAGAAGAACATGATTTTTCTACCTTGGTCATGTATCATGTATGAGCGCGCAGTGTAATGCCTATGATACTGAAATTTTACACTTTTTCCAGGTATTCAGGGTGATGGACTTGGGTTATCAAAATGTGGACAGTAGTGCAAAAGACAAAATACTACATAAAACACTTTACTCTAAAGAAAGTAGTGTAACTGTATCTAATTGTGTCAGGCTGTTATTGACAGGACAATGAAAACTGATATTTTAAATGAGTTGTAAAACAATTTAATAAATAAAACTGAAGGGTGGAGGTGTACATAATCCAAAACATGTATTTTCCTGGAAGACTGGACACAACAGATGCTACAGTATCAGAGTGGATTTCAAAGATAAATTGTCCAATGTGGTATGCTTGACCTGAGTCACCCTCTGCATCTCCCTTCCGAAAGGATTGGATCTGCTTGACTCTGAAGCTTTTCCAATATTTTACAAGTTTACAGCTGCTTAAAACCAATTTAAATGTTATTTCTAGTCAATGTCTTGTAAATTATGGCTTGACAAAAGCTTCCTGTAGACTTAGATGGCTCCTGCCCTCCCCCTTACACAGATTATATTTCATTTTGAATGACCAGCATTCCATATTGTTTATTGACTTTGGAAAGATTATTTAAACACAAGATGTTTCACAAAAGACGGACCTAACTGACACACCCTTCATCAACGCTCAGATACAGGACAGACATATGTTGTTTAATAGTAATTTAGGAGCTTAATTTAAGCAAGGCTGATTACAGATGTGTCCTGATTGGATTTTGAGACCTTAACCTGCTGTCTATAACTATTCAAACATACACAAGGCTATTACAGTGCTACTTCTATACTGAAACAGCGTTGGTTTAAAATTACAAATGATACAGGACATATTGTCAGAATTTACTGTCCAGATATAGGAAGTAAAGCTGAAATACTGCTGTGACTGATGTTTTTCCTATTGAACCCTACTGCATAATCAATCTTGATCAAAAGGAGACGTGCTGAACGATACGCAAACTATGCTTCCTCCCCAAGGTGTAATGCTGCTTTTCATTGTCTCAGAACTAAACTCGTTTCCACATGGTTCTTTTCCCTACCTTAATTTCACCGGATCATTCAGTTTTCCCAAAGATACGTTCATGTTTGATTATTTCTTTAGCATACAATATGTCCAATTATTCTTGCATTATAGAAAATGAGATTCTAACCAATACAGAAATGCAAAACAAATGTTACTAACATCACACAATATATTACATACTATATACATAATACTTTATTAATATATAAGAACGCAGAGGGGTACAGTAAAGTCAATCCCTGTCAAAACTGCCATCTTGCCAAAAAGATGGCAATTTTCGACATGAATAGATCGCAAGGGGTACCAACCTATTCAGTGCCGGCTGTTTTTTTTTGAAAACCAGATGGATTGCCGCTAATCCATCTGCTTTTGACGATCCAATGGATCGGGCCGAGATATCAGGTAAAAAGTGGCCAGCTCGGATATATTTGACATCCGATTTGTTGTGATGTACAGTCCCATGTGCATCGGTGTCTGAGGTCGGACCTACCGCATGACTTCTGACTTAGACCCCTCCATGCAGTGGGAATGGGGTCGCATGTGATGCATCGTATGCGATCCTGCCACCCAGGAAGGTCCTGGGCTCGCAGCAGTGTATGGCAACCTTTACCTACTCAGGCACTATTTTTCTATCCTCACACAAAAAAAACATATGAACTATTATTATTTGTTCAATTCTTATACGAACTGTAAATAGGCAAATCTTATTCCAGAAAATGTAGAGTACATGCTCATTGATCAATATATGGAGTAAACAAACACGTGTACAGATAGGAAGAAGAATTGCCACTTACTGTAAGCATAGAAAAAGCTCTTTATTGATATAGATTCAAACGCATGTCAGAAATGCGCTTTATACTGATAGCACATGCATTTGTGATCCTCACAACCATGCACTAAATGTAAAAGGCTCCGAAATCTGAAGCAGCAGGACTGGCGTCAACATAACGAGCAGGCAAAATAGCGAATTTATGATTACCATACTGGCCATTCACATGAGATTATCACCAGATCGCCCAGTCATGGGAGGGCAAATCAAAATTGTAACCATGGAGTGCCTGTAGCCACCTGACTCATGGTAAAGGCTATCCAAAAATTAACCTAGTCCCGCCTTTGGTTCCTAGCTCTGTGCACAGGTGTTGTCCTCCAATTATTGCTTCGGCTGCGAATTTGCAGCCCAACGAACAAACATGAATCAGGCCCATAAGCCCCTGCAGCAGGCACAGTAAAAGAATCTCAAAGAAAATGTCGCTGTCCAGAGAGGAGGGTTCACAGTAGCCCTTCCACTCACGAAATATACTCCTTTCTGGATCCTTATTTGCATTACTGATAGGCTATTTTCAAATATTCGACTAACTAATTACAATAATTTTAAGGACAAAAACAGGGGGCCAGTCACGCACACAGAGAAACCTGGGCTTCCCGGGCACTCTGCTTGGCTGCTTTGCACACACAATGTTGACAAGGGTTAGATGGGCAGATCTGCCATTCAGCATACAGAGATATGTGGGGGGGGGGGGGGGGGGGGGGCATAAAATAAAGCCAGGTCACCATGGCCCATTGAGTCGTGACCACATGTGCACTGTATTTCCAGTTCTGCTAGACAACCCCAGTCTATCCATTCTTAGATGCATCTGATTAAACCTGTTTTAATATATACCCATCTTTTATTGAAAATATGTATTGTGAATTATAAATAGTAGAAAAAGGAGTGCAGACATGTGGAACAAAGATCTTATAATTTCATCCAACAAATCATCAGCCCCCAGGGTTTTCTTACTGGACAAGGATTTAATTACTTCCTGAACTGCTAGATCAATGATTGTGGACACCAAGAACTTTAACTGTTCTATGATACATTTATTGAGTCAATCCTGATGTGTAGACTCCATGCCTTGAGGATCATTTACAGGATTAGTATATAGCATCTCAGCAAGCTATATAAGATTCCAGAGCCACATCTTGCAGACATTTTTTCTCTCAGATCACGCAAAAGATACACAGATTTCAGACTACTAGTGTAGAGTTAAGGGCATATCGGCCCTTATTCAGATCTGATCGCAGTACAGATTTGTTCTTAAAATGGCCAAAACCATGTGCACTGCAGGTGGGGCAGATGTAACGTGTGCAGAGAGAGTTACATTTGGTTGGGGTGTGTTGAAACTGAAATCTAAATTGCAGTGTCAAAATAATGCAGTCAGTATTTACCCTGCACAGAAAAAAAATAACTCACACTAACTCTCTCTATACCATGTACCATCTGCAGCGTACATGGTTTTGCCCATTTTGAGAACAAATTTGTACTGCAATCAGATCTGAATAAGGGCCATTATTGATATATTGCCGTTACCCACAGATATGGTTAAGAAGAGATACTGTATAAGATGTTTTATATGATAGCATTTACACTGAAAGGTTCTCACTATACTCAGCCCTTCAAAAGAATAGATACATTTTTTGGGGGAAATTATTAGGTACTGTTATCAAGATTACAGCTACACATAAAGTATCACTTTTATCAGCCTGACCCATAATACTACCACAGTATACCTAGTCATAGGGAATGTTAGTGTAACACATCGCTTGGTACACAATAGGCTATACTGTCTTAGGACTAAAGCCCCATACACACAGTGAGATATTAGCTAATGGATGATTTTGACTAAGTGATTTTGACTAGATGCACTGGAGATTTTGATTAAGCAAATTTGCCTAACCAATGACAGTCTATGATCTATTCCAAATTGCCATGCCTGTACAGTCTATCTATCCTAGGAGAAACACTGAGAGAGTTTGGCTAACCTTCTAGGAGATTTTGACTATCTAGTCAAAAATCTCCTGCCAAAATCTCACTGGGGGTTATTCTAGTTCACTCTTTCTGACAATATCCTTCTTAGATGGACAAAACCATGTGCACTGTGGGTGGGGCAGATGTAACTTGTGCAGAGAGAATTAGATTTGGGTGGGGTTTTTCTTCAAAGTGAGATCTATATTGAAGTGTAAAATCATGCAGTCAGTATTTATCCTGCACAGAAACAAAAAAACTCACCCAAATCTAATTCTCTCTGAACATGTTACATCTGCCCCCCTGCAGTGCACATGGTTTTGTCCATCTAAGAAGGAATTTGTCAGAAAGAATGAACTAGAATAAACCCCACTGTGTGTGCACCCCTTAAGGCACATGTGAGCATGTGAATAGAGATAGGTATTTGGATGTCTGACAGACAATGTCTAGTTTGAAATTCAATAGGTAGACACCATATGGTCAACATATATATGGCTGACAGGGTCAAAAGGTTGACACAAACAATTGGACAACATGGCATTGGTCAAGACATGAAAAGGTCGACGTGACATGAAAAGGTCGACGTGACGTTTTCACATTTTTTTTTTGTGTACTCTTTTACACCATCCAATTGGACTTTAATTGGGAATAGTAAAGTGTGCCAGGTGCAGCAGTAGCAGTTAGAGTCAATTTACCCAGAGCATGGCGAGCTTTGTGAGGGGACACGGTACACTAGTTGGGGGTTGACAATAACACCAAAAAATTGTGCAAAACTCATTTCAACCTTGTGTTGATATTTGCTTGTGTCAACATTTTTCGGTACTTGTGTACTAGCACGGTGCCCATTGCATCGCTGACCATATCGCATGTGATGCGATGCGATATCGGCCGATGTTCTACAATGTCATAAAATTTTTAAATTGTATGGCATTGTATATGGCATACAATGCCATACAATGCGATGGGATGCGATTATAAATTGTATAAGCACCCTAATGGACCACCACGCCACCCCCCAAGTATAAACGTGAACCCGAAGCATGGCGAGCGCAGCGAGCCCGCGAGGGGCGGCGGTACGCGTCCTACGACCGTTTCATACCCCCACTATCCACGTCGGCGTGGAGTTGACTTTATAAAGTGTGGCGAGCGCAGCGAGCCACCGAGCCCGAAGCGCGGCGAGCAGACGCGGATACCTTCACAGGTATACGCGTCCCCTCGCGGGGCTCGCTGACGAAAAGGTCGTAGGACGCGTACCGCCGCTCCTCGCAGGCTCACTGCGCTCACCACGCTTTGGGTTCACGTTTATACTTGGGGGTTGGCGTGGGGGTGCATTTAAGCATTGTAAGCACCCATTAGGGTGCTTAAAAACACCCATTTGGGTGCTTATACAATTTAATATCGTATATGGGTCAAAATCGCATCGCATGCCATCGGGTGTATGGCATGCGAAGTGATGTGATAAAAAATCAGGCGACTAATTATCGTGGGCGCCGTGCTAGTACACAAGTACCCATTTTTCAACCTTATCATGTCAACCTTTTGGGATTGTCCTATTAGCTGTTGACTTATCTGGAGCTATATCACACCCATAGAAATAATACCACGGTAAATAGAACCAAGGGGCTATCATTTGTAACGACTCTGCCCTGTTCAATTTAATTAAAATATACCAGTAATATTAAACCCTCACCAAAGATCAAAATGTCCAGCATCACACTCTTGGAGGTAAGTACACAACTCAATAGTAGCCTTGCATTAGTGCCAGTGTGGGCATTGAAGCCAATCTAGTTATTAAAAGTTGAGCATACCTACCTGGTCTTACTTATACAGGCATAGAATGTGAGAAAACAGTGGTGTGAGAAATGCAAACTGTAGAGTTGTGGGCAGTACAAGGGCACTTTATCGTTTTCCTTGAGGTCAATTCAATTATCCACAATGTACTTCCAGATTGGAGATCATGCACTTCATGGCTGTCTTGGAAAAGTTTACTAGTGCCATTGACACAATACCAAAACTCTTTACCAACATCCACTTGAGCCTCTAATATTGGGACATAATTAATGCAAAGAGATTGTCTGTCATCTCTGACTATTGCTTATTGATGCAGGATCGGAATTTCTTGATAGATTTCGCTACCTGATAATGTCAGTTACTTCAGAAGAATCCTGCACTGTGTCTGTGAATAAGCTGAGACAGTACTTGACTTACATACAGAACATGCTCCTAAAACTGTGAATGTTCATCTCTAGAAACATACCCTGGAGAGCATAAGGATTGACTGAAAAAAATCCTAAAAGCTATGACATCTGTGTAAATCTCCTACATTGCTAATTGAATAATGAATGGGATTTTTCTATTTTCCACTTGCACACTGAACACAGTTAACTATCATTTGAAAGATTCAGCACTAAGTAGAAATATCTGTTTTCATAACAGGAGGCAGTGGGCAGAAAAGAGTAAAGAACATAAAATGGCCGACAGAAATCTATGCTGCTTTATATATTCTCAAACTTGACAACATTCTATATATAATTCTCCTTATAATTGAAGTATTGCAGATTTTGCATAACAGTGTGATTTTCTGTACTCGTAAAAGCAGAAAGGTGCATGTTATAGGTAACCTGGAAGGCTTGGGACAGCTGGTAGGAAAAAAGAGGAAGTTGGGGAGCAGTGGCTAATCTGAAGTGAGTCTGAGAAGAACTGCTGTGGTGGCTATTTTATTAGATTGAGATATGTTGTCCGATCTGGCTGGTTTCAACTAAAACCTGGTAATGGCTAAGAGCAAATGACAGCTGACCATTTGCTTGGAAATGCTGGGAAACGGACAAACTGTCATTCAGATATTATCAAGTCTTTGTTCCAACCAGCCTGACCTGACAATAGATGTATGGCCAGCTTTAGTGAAGTCAATCTGTGCAGAAATCCTTTAACAAGTGCCTTTCAGCAAGCCACTGTGTTTCTGTGGGGATCAGGGCTGACAGAATAGAAATAAACAAGGTTCAGAGATCAGGAGTTGTGTTGTGAAACCCTATCACAACACAACAGCAGGGACAGCGCTGTCCCTGCTGTTGGCTCTCGGCTGCGCTGGTGATCTCACATGAGTAGCGAGATCCTGCGCATGCCCAGTCCAGCCAGCCGGGGGGAAGGAGTTTACACTGATGCACTATCTCCCTCCAGGAGGGAACATCACCAGAGGAGGAGTTTGCGCTCCCCCGCTTCCGCAGACAAGATGTTAGTACATCTTGCCAATGTCCCTTTCTGCTACGCCTCATTAATGAGACGAAGCAGGAAGTATTATAGCAGCGCGCTATGCACCGCTATAATACATCTGCCCCACTTTCTGATGGCAGCCATGGGGCCAATGCTAAAGACTGTTGATCAGTTGACTGTTGTTCTACCAATCTCTAAGCTGATTTCCTGCATGTGACTGTGATTTATCTATAGCCAGGGCTCACTTTATGTCTCGCCCTGCCATAATCCTTTTCCAGAACATCTTCTGCTGTAGCCTGCTACCTAGCTTACTGTGTACAGTTCTTCCAGAGTTAGCTTCACAGGCTGGTGTTCTATATAAGTTTCCATATTACTCCATGTGCAAGCCATTACTGCTGGGCACCCTCCACAGTCTCCTGTGTGTTCATATCACTGTAATTACTGTACTTGTCACCATTGCTGAGTGCTCTCACAGTTCTAGTGTGACTTATCTATCTCAAGTCACTACTAGGGGACACTTCATATTTTGGCTACTTTCAGCAGCAGTCCACCCTCCAAGTGCCAGCCACTATTACTGAACACTTTTCACAGTGTGCATTATGTTCGTTTCATGGTATAAGTATCAGGCACTATTACTGAGTGTTCTCCTATTATGCTCCAAGCCCCAGCCACTACTACTGGGTGCTCTTCTAGTTTACAACGTAGCCCTGGGTACATTCAGCATCAATGCCCCCTTCTGGCATTCATTCTTAGTTCCAGTATACAGTTGTGTAACCATTATACAGTGTCCTTTTACTATGCCTTATCTGCTGTGCTACAGTTATTGCTGTCAATTATCCTCAGAGACTCTCTATAAAACAGGTACTCTCTGCAGTCCCATGTCTTCATATTCAGTCCCTACTGGTAATCAGTGACTGTATCATTGTGCTCACTCACTCAGCTCTCCACATGTATCTGACAGTATTTATAAATCAAGTTCAATTTTACCTATAGAGAGAAAGATCATTAGAACTCCAGGTTTTTAACATACAGCCAATCGTATTCAGAATTCAGGTCCTGCTCCAAATCTAGAAGACTCACAGATCCTGACATGGTGCATATACAGTATATAGGGTACTTGTGTAGTTTCGCTCGCCCACGCTGCGGGCTAGGTGTCTCGCTACGCTCGCCACGCTATTTAAAATCAACTCCATGCCAACATGGATAGTGGGGATATGAACTATCCATGTTGGCATGGAGTTAAGTTGCTTTTTTTTACATATTTTGTGGCGAGCGTAGAACCCGGAAGTAGCACGGCGCCATGCTGGCGCCATGAAACTACACAAGTACCGTATATAGTACAGACGGAGCTGGCCTAGTTCTTGCAGGGGCTGGCAAAAGTATCACGAGATGCTTGTGGGCCCCGTGGCAACAGAGCTTGCCCCGGGTCCCCGCCACCTCCCCCGCCGTCGCCACTGGTCCCCCCAAACACCCCCCCCCCAAACCTGCCCATCTCCCTGGAGCGGAGATGGGCAGGGAGACACTGCCCAGCCACCATGATACTGGGGCACACGCGTCCCAGTCCCTATCGCCGGCACTCGTCAGAGGAGAGGATCTTGCGGGCACCGGCAATGAACAACGGTGGCTCCATCTGTGTCTTTAATCTCGGAAAAATTTACCTGCAATGGTTTTATAGACATAATGTACTGGTTGCAGAATAAATAACCGTTACTGTATTTTACAAACCACCCAAATCATTCTCCTTGTATTGTTCTGGCTGATGTCATTACCTCTCTGCTGGAGAGGGGTACAGTAAGATCATCTAACATGAGAAGATGACCAAGATACTTCCAAGTAGTACACACCACAACGTCTACATTCACCCTACCCCGGGTACCACATACTGTAAACTGGGCCTAATTCAAGTTGGCTCAGTAAGCTGCAAACATCGCAGTTTACCTAGTGTCTGAGATGCCACCTGCCCCTCCACCGATTCCCCTTGGTAAAATGTTAGAGGGTGTAACAAAAACCATTGAATGATTTCTCCTTCCTTCGCAAATAGAATTCAGTGAAAACTTATTTTTATTTGCAAGCACTATGATGAAGACGGGCAGGCGGCTGACATCCTGTGACATCAGCCATCCATCCTCGGCAGACATCGCCCCCCCTGCATACCCATGGGTACGCCCATCATTTTCATGGGGACACCCATAAAACTCGGGCATTCCTATGGGAGAGCCAGGTTCCCGCTGCCATCTGCAACCGGCTTTCTCTCTCAACAATGAATGGCCCAGCGAGTGTGTAACTCACCAAAGCCATTCATTGCCACGGTCTGCACATGCGCAATAGTTCATGGTGCTGTTTATCTTTTTCCTTCTTCGGTTGATGATAGGTGTTCTAAATCAGTTTAAGTCAACTGGCTTACACCCACTACAGTAGGAGCAAGTTTCATCTTTGCTCCTTTGGTCATGGCTAGCCATGGCTAGCCATGGCTATTCTATTGTTCTCAGCTGCAATACAATACGTATTGCAGCTGAGAACAATAGAATAGCCATGGCTAGCCATGGCCAAAGGAGCAAAGATGAAACTTGCTCCTACTGTATGTTACCATAGTTGTAAAGTTGCCTTGATACAAAGCTCCTGAGCTGCTTGTTCTCCTCTTTAAGTCATGCCAAAAATCTGGAATAAAAAAATGATTTAATGTATTAATTTATAGCATTTAAAAGATCAATGGAAATTGCTTTCACTATAAATACTCTTTTAGGCAACAATAGCAAGCAAAAACATTACAGAACCTATTTCTTGAAATGTAGAATCCGCTATGAGTAATCTATTTGTCAAATGCACATGTCCAACTTTGAGAATCATCAATGTATACGAACACTATTCTACCAAAACACAGCTGCAATTTGTGAATGAAGAATTGTACTCACTAACTAAAATTAGAACCTGCTTACTTTTGTGAAAACTAATTTGCATTTAGTTTTTGGAAGCATGCCTCAGCTTAGAGGGCACTGAACAACCACAAGACCTCTAACTGTTTTTCCATTTTATTTCTTGAATGTCAGTACAGTTAAATGCTATTCACATAACAATCACCGCATTTGCTGACAAGCAGTACAAAATGTACTGAGCATAAGATTTTATTTATTATTATTGTCTTGGAGTTGTGTGGCAGCCCAGTGCTCTGGAGCGCCGAACACTGGGAAAAGTAGAGCATACATAAACAGGTTGGCAAACAAAAGACACTATGTTGGACACTAATTAGAGAACTCAAAGTGTCATCCTACTATTGAAAAGCATCTTAAATTGGCACCATCAACTCTGTTATAAAGTATAGCCTTCACAAATTGGCATACAAGAAGAAACTCATTTAAAACTTATGTGCCTATACTTTGTCAAAATGTCTGTCTACTTGTAAGTGGTTGTCCTCTAACTTTTATTTTTTCCTTGCATATATTTAAAAATAATTCTTAAAATAATTATTAGAACTTTATTTATATACTGTAGCACACTTTCTCCAATTTGACTCAATGTGCTTTGCAGACATCAAAAACAATGCATACACGAGCTCATTTAGACATGATTGCATGGCCATGAATTTGTGCAGTGGCTGATTATTGATAAATTGCGCATGCGTATAGACCATAGTATGGATGCTTAATGCCTTCCAGCGATGAACTCCAGTGATTGACAGGAAGTAGGTGTCTGGGGGTGGTATCCAGATGTTTAGTGAGGTGCTTGGAAAAACGCAGATGCTGCCCAAACAAATGTTAGTCTTGCCTAGGAAAACACTAGGTGTGCTTGTTAGTATTAGGGGAGGGGGCATGACTTCAGCTCCAGGCCAAATATGCCTGTTGTCATCGCATCGCCAAGTAAGTCTCTGGCTACTCTGAGCCTGTGATGACTTGTGCCCAGTGTAGAAATCATTAGAGCCTGTTACAATGGGGTTTGGACCTATTTGTACGGCTGTGAATAGATGTGTAGCAGTGCACATTCATTCACACAGAAATCACATTCATTTACAAGTTGGAACGATGGCTCAACTGAAAGCAGTTGTGTGATTGGGTCTGAATTACCACATAATATAGAACATTTAAGTAATGCAGCAATAGAAAAGCCACAATAAAACCTATGGCAGGACATAAATGATGTCTGAGGGGCAGATTTATTAAGCTTGGAGAAGAGATAAACTGGAGATAAAGCGGAGAAAAGGTAAAAGGAGATAAAGCACCAGCCAATCAGCTGTGTTTGAAAAAGACAGTTGGGAGTTGATTGGCTGGTGCTTTATCTCCTTTTACCTTTTCTTCGCTTTATCTCCAGTTTATCTCTTCTCCAAGCTTAATAAATCTGCCCCTGAGTTCCTCAGATGTGCAGGATCCTGCCCAAACTGAGAAGTTTTTTTAAAGGGACAATCACTTACATGGCGTAGTATGAGTTCAGCCAGAATCCCGCACAGCTGCCAAACTCAGTAATCATTACATTTGGCCCCTTCAGCACACTGTAAGCATAATGCAGGATTGGTGTAAGAATTTTGGGTAATTACTTCCATATTGCATATTCCACCCTTACAAGGTATCAAGTGAGGCAGCCATCTTGATGATACAGTTATTAGGTAGACCCATATTAGGGCTACATGCATTGGGTTGACTATGTTGACATTCAGGACAAAAAAAATGTGAACCTCAAGTCAACCTTTTGACTGCCAACCTCCCCATTGTTGCCGTAATAATTGTGTCAACCTTCCAACCCTGTCGACCTTAGTCATTTCATGTGTCAACCTAAGTCATGTTGACCTTCAGTGGTCAATCCAAATCATGTTGACCTAATATGGGTCGACCCCATGACCCATACTCACCATCTTGGAAGCACTGCATAGGATTAGCTTGGATGGAATAGATTACCCCAGATGAGATGACACAAAAGGGGCTGTTGCAGTATCCTAATGCTCACAGTAGAGTCCCAATAAAACCATCAGGTCCATGTAAAATCCATCCCTTCCACAAACAAACCAGAACAGACTGCAAATTTGGGGTGGCACTATGAAAGTTTACACTATTGGAGGTTATAAATACAAGGGCTCAATGCATATAAGGGAAAACTAAGACTTGTGTATTAGAATGATATAACCTGTATTGAAAAATCAACATGAAGTACATCCTGTCAGTAGAGGAACCATCTGAAGCAACCATATGGTGTGCACTCCATAGGTCACTGGTGGTCAGCGTGTGCAATCAGTGGATATATATTCGGTAGAGTAAAGAAACACAATTAAAGGTTTAAAGGTGGAAGCATATGTCAGTAAAAAATATATTTTGAGGTTGCTTAACTCCTGGTATAACAATCCATGATGTTGATGATGATTGTTTGCACAGACTCTTGCAGCATAAGACAAAATTATAAATAGGCTGCATTGCAAGTGTGTGGTCAGTACATAGAGAGGGTATGGCTACACATCCTGGCAATTCTTGGTCCATATAGAGACCTAGTCCTGGGAAATCAGTAAACATCCCCTATGATGTCCTCTGTGGTGGAATCTTTATTTGAATATACAATATCATATTGATGCAACTGTATAAAAGAGATACCACTTACCGTAATGATCATGATTTTAAACTGAATTAACAGTTAAATAAATAAAATAAACTCACCACCACTACCACTACCAGAAATAGGGATTTATTTAATTCCCTGACATCAGAGAGCTGTGTCTTTCTGCCAATATTGCAAGTTTTTACTTGCACCCCAAACCAATACTATATTTTTCTTATAATTGCATAATTTAAAAGATATATATATAAATATATATATATATATATATATTATATATAGGTTTAAAAGTGGTTAAATATGCAATAACTAGAAATGTCCTTGCATGTAGAAATAAAGGAAACTGTAGCTGAATTTTAGATACTGTATACCACATCTTGTTGTGAGATTCTGAAAAAATGAATCTTGAAATTTGATTTTGAATTAGTCATTGTAAACTGTATTTTTACATTTTGGGTTATACGTTTTGCAGAATGTTTCTATAAATAGAACTGAGATGATGACTATAGTGTTAATTAACTTTACTCATCTGTATGGCTGGGAAATACCAAGAGAGAACATCAAGGCAAAAAAAATAGGCGGAATTCCATGCATGCTGAAAACTTCAAACAAAATTTAACAGGAAAAAGTGAGTAATATTCAACCATGGATTAAAAGAGCTAATTTATTGAATTAACCTTCTCAATGTTACTTTTTATGATTTAAGAGAGGAATTATTTTAATAACAGAACAAAAATGCAATTGAATGACATCATTATTCATAAGCAATAGCGTTTATTTTACTCTACAGCATACTGTATATCAAACATTGTTCAACTCCGCAATTCCCATTACTCATGATAAGGCACTTAGGGGGCCATTCAGACATCCTTGGCTTCATTCCCCTGGCCGATGGTGTGGGTTTACGCCTGCTTGAATATGTGCATGTGCAACCCCCCAGAGCGAATGCCTTCATCGAGATATACACTCCCCAGGGCATTTGCAACCTCATGGAGAGGCAGGGGGCAGATGCAGGGAACGGCCCAGCTTTTATGGTCATTCCCACAAAAAAGATGGGTGCACCCATAGATACACAGGGTGAACCCCTGCGAATGTAGGCATGCCCATGCATCCTTGGGGCAGGCAGCTGACATCACATGACATCAGTCCCCAATTCAATTGCAAGCGGATACGTGAAAGTAAAGACATACTTTTCAGACAGAAGACTTGGAAAAACATTTGATGGTGAGCGACCATCAAATGATTTCTCATCTGTGCATCCTATTGCATTGATTAGCATGTCGGGGGGAGGGGGTTGTGTTCAGCTGGGCAGCTGGGTGGCGTTTACCTGCTCACTAAGCAGCGAAAATACAGAGTAGCATAGTAAGCAGGTCTGAATCAGGACATTAATCTGACATTAATATAGTCAAAAGCGAATCCGTATTGCATAGACATCGAATGGAGATAGAACCTGTTTTTAAGCTTTCGGTCCCGATTCCAAGCCGATGCGCGGTCCTGTTCAGCTGCAATCGAAAAGCCAAATAGACAGTGCAGCAATGACTATATAGTGCAGATTGAATGTAGATATCTATAGTATGAATTGTATGTAAATAGCACGAGTTAGCAAAGACTGCATAGCAATCAAATCTTAGTCGAATAGCGAAGGAATCGCACCATGTGTACACACCATTAAAGTGTTGTTTAAAGATAAATAATGACAGTGTCAATGTTTTAATTTATTTTGAATGTTGCAATTTTTACGTGTATCTGTACAGTACATATTACTATGATTCCTTTATTAGCTCTAGCTCTTTATTTTGATTTATAAAATATGTTTAAACATTACCAGTATCAATTACTAATTCAATTATCTACATTAGCCTGTTAAATTACCTGATTAGTAACCTGACGTTATAAATTGATTTTTAAATTGACTAAATTTAATAAAGATCAAACATATCCATTGTTTATTTTCACACACAAGAATAAACAAACAACATTACGGCATATCTCTATTAGATTTTGTAGCAATTCCATTGACTTCTGAAACACATCCCCTCCTCCATTTAGAGTTATCACCCTTTGTCTAAAGGTGCCCATACACAGTACAATTGCTCAGTGCGATGAGACGCTCGCTCCTGTCACACTCAAAAAGTATGTGCTGAACATACTTTTTGTACTAGACCTCATCCCATTGCACCTTATTGCATTACAAAACCTGTGGGATGCAATATAGTCCAAATTGTATAAATAATTGTACCGTGTATGGGCACCTTAAAAGTAATACTGTGTTAAAAAAAGAAAATATTTATTTAATCAAAAAACAGTCCCCAATCTCTGAAAACACATCTTTAATGTAATATAAAAAGTGTCACAAGCTATAACAAACAATCATTAAGGCATCTGGCGACTGGATTTTTCCACCCAGCTGTAGCAAGTTATGTGCGCAGGGTGACATCTTAAAAGCAGACACATTAGGGTTCAAAAATTCAAATCAATTAAAAAATGTACATATTTGTGCACATGAAGAAGGGAATATTGAATATATACATAAGTAGTGCATTGTATGTATCTGCCCTATTTCACAGCACTACAGAAAATAACACACATAAAACTTTTATAATATTTATTTACCCCCTACCCTCTTAACTTAAATTACACTAATTCATACCATTATGACCACAGTTTATAATATAACTTTATGCTCATTTAACATTACTGAAGCATCCACCAATGTAGGGAATTATTTTCCTGAGTCATTATATAATTAATTCTGTATGCGATCTCTACTGAAAACAATTTGTAAATAGGAACAAAATATTTGCCATTCGGTTTCATCAGTATTTTAATTTACTGTTATAAAATGCTAAAGTCTAGAAAAGAAATGGTAGGAATATGGTTAAAAGTTAAAAAGTCAATTTGCCAACTTTTCAAATTGTATTTATAAATACTATATTGAGACGTTAATGTAAAAACGCTTACTCTTTTTAATACATCGTAAAAAAAATGTGCTGGCATTCTCCTGTACATTTTATTTGTTAAGAGAACATAAATATGTATTTCGTATGTGGCACATACATACTTGAAAAGAATTTAGCAGAAAGATTTTTGTACAACTTTGATGATGTTATGGAAGTTTTATGATCAAACTGTTTCAGACTGTGATGAATTGAGAGGAACTCGGGGTGAAATGTAATAGGGTGAGAGAATAAGAAAGTGAGAGATTTGATAAGAAATCTCCAGTTATTTTAAAGCAGCAATCAAACTGGTTTTGCAGTGTAAATGATTGCCGCTTTAAAAAAACCTGGAGATTTCTTACCAAATCTCTGACTTTCTCTCACCCTATTACATTTCACCCTCAATGTCTTCAATTTCAAGTGACTATGAAATACAGTTTTGGAAGACTGACAATTGGGTTTTTATTGTTGATAAGATAGAGGAAAAATAATGGTATTGTTGTTATTAATTTATATAGAGAGATTTATATGTAGAGCTGTCCAAAGAGTATTTTGTCTTACCTATCCTGCTCTGTTTGAAATGTGTGAAATTTACTAAAATGGGAGTTCTGTTTCAATTGGGTTGTTGCTATGCAAAACAATCTACTTATTTATTAAGCATCTTTTAGAAAGTAATAGATAGTGGTCCATATGCACTAAGCTTCAAAAGTGATAAAATGGAGTGTGATAAATAGCCAATCAATAGCTAATAAATCATCAGAATGATGTCTGTAACATGGCAGGTAGGAGTTGATTGGTTGGTTGTTTATCACTCTTAATTTGATCACTTTTGAAGCTTAGTGCAATTGGCCGAGTATCTGATTGGTTTCCCATGGCAACCCATGTGAAATAGATCTCCCATGTTTGTAAATTCCCCCAGTGTTTGTAAATTTCCCCAGTGTTCCCTAACACACACATTAACACAGGCACAGCTAGAGAACATTTTAGTAAGCAGTCAATGAAGCTACAAGTGATGATTACTGAGTGTGAAAGTAATCTAAAACACACACAGAATACCCATTCGAAACCAGGAATTGAAATCACGACTCAAGCACTTTGAGGCCATAATGCCACTGGGCCATCATGCTGCTCAACACTATAGTTTCTATTAAGGATTCTAAAGCTCTCACCAAATGACAGTAGGGGTCTGAAACTTGGCTTTGAGGTATATTGTATGTCCCTTTCTCATCTGGTTTAAACTAAGGTATATTTGTACAGCAATCTAGGGGACACACACAAAAGTGTTCATGCAGCACAAAATAGACAGCCTCCTATAGAACCAGGACTGGGAGTAGGAGGGGTGCACATTAATCTATATGTAAACACTATAGAGGACTGCTGCCGAATCATGGACAGACTTTCCTAACATGACAGTTTATTGCACAGGCAGATAGGGCCTTTCACACACACACATACACACATCAGTTTTTGGTGTGCTGATGCAGCTGTCCCCAACCCAACTTGACATCACATTGAAACCCTGCCCTCATAATTAACCCCTTCCCGACATTTGACGTACATTTACGTCATGGTCGGGAAGTACTTCCCGACACATGGCGTAAATGTACGTCATGGCATTTAACTGTCACCGCGTCTATAGACGCGGTGACAGTTTCAACATGTCTGCTGTCCCTGACAGCAGACATGTCCGTGCATGCCCAGGGGGGGCTGCGATGCCGCCCCCCCGTCGGCGATCGCTGTGATTGGCTGTTCAGTGTGAACAGCCAATTACAGCGTTTTCCTGTGTCACCGGCGAATAACGTTCGCCGGTGACACGGGATCAGAGGTGATTGGTGCTGTAAAGTACAGCACCAATCACCGCGGGGTGTAAGGGTGACACTGGTGTCACCCCACCGCACCCCGCCCGCCCCCAAAGGCCGTGATTGGTTCGTCGGACCGACGGACCAATCACAGCCAAGGAGGGGGATTTAAACTAACGGTGACTGCACTGCAGACGCCATTCCGGTCTGGAATAGCGTGCAGTGCGGTCACCGTACCTCCCTGCCGCCATACTGACCAGAACCTTGCTCCATAGCTTGCTCCATACTTACCTGATCGCTGCTTCATCACTGCTTCCTGGATCCTGTTACTACTTGTGCCTTCCTGTGAAATTGTGCTGCTGCAGTGTACTAGCTAGATAGATAGAGAGATAGAGAGATAGATAGAGAGATAGAGAGATAGAGAGATAGAGAGAGATAGAGAGAGATAGAGAGAGAGATAGTGTCAGAGAGTGCTGATCGCTGCTTCATCACTGCTTCCTGGATCCTGTTGCTACTTGTGCCTTCCTGTGAAATTGTGCTGCTGCAGTGTACTAGCTAGATAGAGAGATAGATAGAGAGATAGAGAGAGATAGAGATAGAGAGAGATAGAGAGAGATAGAGAGAGAGATAGTGTCAGAGAGTGCTATATTTTGTGCTGCTGCAGTGTGATATAGTTATAGATAGAGAGAGAGAGATAGAGAGAGAGAGATAGATAGAGAGGCCTAGTGACAGAGTGCTATATTTTGTGCTGCTGCAGTGTGATAGTTATAGAGAGATAGAGAGAGATAGAGAGAGATAGTGTCAGAGAGTGCTATATTTTGTGCTGCTGCAGTGTGATATAGTTATAGATAGAGAGAGATAGAGAGAGAGAGATAGATAGAGAGGCCTAGTGACAGAGTGCTATATTTTGTGCTGCTGCAGTGTGATAGTTATAGAGAGATAGAGAGAGATAGAGAGAGAGAGATAGAGAGAGATAGTGACAGATTGTGCTATATATTTTTGATATAACTGACTGCTGCCCCCTCCTTTTGTGCTGATCAGTATAAATTAACTGATCAGCAACTTTTTGGGGGCGCAGGTTTTTTTTTATATATAGATATACCTGTCAGTGCTGCTGCTGCAGTGTCATAGAGTGATAGATAGTGAGAGATAGAGAGATAGAGAGAGATAGTGACAGAGAGTGATAGAGAGTGCTAAATTTTTTGTCTGCTGCCCCCGCCTTTTGTGCTGATCACTATATCTGAGGTGATCAGCAACTTTTTTGGGGGTACAGAGGTTTTTTTTTTTTTATATATACCTGTCAGTTGCACCAAAGGTTGTGCACCTGCTGCACCTCACTGGTAATCAGTGTCGCATCACTGATCACCTTTTTTTTTTTGTGTGTGTGCTGTGGGGTCTTTTTTTAATTTTTTTTTTACACACACTGTGATTTTGTGGGTGTCCTGTGGCCGCTGTGCGCTGATCAGTGACGTACATCACTGATCATCTTTTTCGGTACAGGGTTGATCTATATTTTTTTTTTTTTGATCAAATTCCTGTTGCCTTTGAGCGCTGTTCAGTGACAGACGTTACTGACCAACATCTGTGCTCAATTTTTGGCGCAGGACCTTTTTTTTTTTTTAACCCCTTAAATTTTTTATTTTTAACCCCTTCATTTTTTTTTTTTTTATTGGTATAAAGTATTTTTTTTTTTCTGCACCACATACACACTACACACTACATACCCCCCGGATTGAAATAAAGTTTGTACCCCCCCCTACACTATACACGTGTTGAAACATTTCACTACCAGTAACACAAAAATAAAAATGGCATCCCAAATGTCCTCCCAAATGTCCTCCCAGTCATCCAGGAGAATGTATTCAGCGGAGGAGGCATATGCCCTGCTTGCTTCTGACTCTGACACAGCCAGTGATGCAAGCGGGGAATTTGAAGGATTCGCCTTAAGCTCCTCTTCCTCCTCTGGTGATGAGGGACCCCCTCAAAGACGCCCCCGTAGAGCAGCTGAGACCCCCCCCCCAATAATTGATCTCGTATGGACCCCACCACCAGACAATTTTGAGCCCCAGGTTCCTGAGTTTTTGGCCATGCCAGGAATCCAATTTGATTCCACAGGTCTCAGAGAAATTGACTTTTTCAAATTATTTTTCTCTGATGATTTTATAAATTTAATGGTGGACCAAACTAATTTATATGCCCAGCAGTTTATTGCTCAAAACCCCACGTCATCATTTGCTAGGTGGACCCCTGTAGATGCAGTAGAGATGATGACGTTTTGGGGTCTGGTGTTTCATATGGGCATAGTAAAAAAGCCAGAAATTAGGCAATATTGGAGTACAGATGTTCTGTACAGTACTCCATTTTACCGTATGGCCATGACCCGGACTCGATTTGAGACAATTCTTAAATTTATACATTACACCGATAATGCACAGTGCCCACCCAGAGATGATCCCACCTTTGACCGGCTATTCAAAGTCAGGCCGGTCATTGATCATTTCAGTGCCAAATTTGAAGAGGTGTACATCCCTTAAAAATTTATTTGTATCGACGAGTCCCTTATACATTTTAAAGGAAGGGTTAAATTCCGCCAGTACCTTCCCAGTAAGAGGGCAAGGTATGGCATAAAAATGTACAAACTGTGTGAAAGCACCTCAGGGTACACCCACAGGTTTAGGGTTTATGAAGGGAAGGATTCAAGAATTGAACCGCCAGAATGCCCCCCCTCCCTCGTAGGTGTTAGTGGGAAAATTGTCTGGGATTTAGTGCACCCCTTCCTGGATAAAGGTTATCACCTCTATGTGGATAACTTTTACACCAGCATCCCCCTGTTTAAGGCCCTTGGTTCAAGAGGTACAGCAGCTTGCGGTACTGTGCGCAAGAACCAAAGAGGCCTCCCAAAAACGCACATTGCCCAAGTAATGAGAAGGGGTGAAAGCAGGGGAATATGCACCGAAAATATGTTGTTGGTCAAATATAAGGACAAGAGGGATGTCCTTATACTGACAACAATTCACGGAGACAGTACCACCTCTGTCCCTGTACGAGGTACCAGTACCCACACCTCAAAACCTAATTGTATCCTGGATTACAATAGGTACATGGGCGGAGTGGATCTTTCAGATCAGGTACTGAAGCCGTACAGTGCCCTGCGGAAAACAAAAATCTGGTACAAGAAGGTGGCCGTGTATATCATCCAGATGGCACTGTATAACGCTTACGTGCTATTCCGTTCTACCGGCCAGAGGGGGACATTTATACACTTTCAAGAGGAAGTCATAAAGGGCCTAATATTTGGGAACCAGCAGGCAGAGGGCCCCAGTACTTCTAGTACTGGCCCCCGTATTGTACCAGGGCAGCATTTTCCTGATGAAATCCCCTCCACTGGAAAAAAGGGCAGGACACAAAAAAGGTGCAAAGTTTGCTATAAAAAGGGAATAAGAAAGCAAACTATTTTCCAGTGTGACACTTGCCCCGACAAACCCGGCCTATGTATAAAGGAGTGTTTTAAAATATACCACACATCTATGGAATATTAGGTTCATAATTTCACCGTGCTTCGGGGGTCTTGCTAATGCCACATAGCACCCACCATTCATTCCACCAGAATCTGAGCCGCAAAATCCAAAAATCACTCCTTCCCTTCTGAGTCCTGCCATGCACCCAACTGGTATTTTTTGGTCACATGTGAGGCATTGCCGTACTCGGGAGAAATTGGGGCACATATTTTGGGGTGCTTTGTCTCCTTCATTCCTTGTGAAAATGAAAAATTTTGAGCCAGAACTGCATTTTTGTGTAAAAAAATGTAATTTTTCATGTTCACTGCCCACTTGTATCAAAATTGGTGAAACCCCTGGGGGTTTGAAATGTACACTATACCCCTAGATGAATTCCCTGAGGGGTGTAGTTTGCAAAATGGGGTCACTTGTGGGGGGGTTCCACTGTATTGGTGCTTTGGGGGTCTTGCTAATGCGACATAGCACCCACCATCATTCCACCAGAATTTGTGCTGCAAAATCCAAATATCACTCCTTCCCTTCTGAGTCCTGCCACTTTTTGGTCACACATGAGGCATTGCCGTACTCGGGAGAAATTGGGGCACAGATTTTGGGGTGCTTTGTCTCCTTCATTCCTTCTGAAAATGAAAAATTTTGAGCCAGAACTGCATTTTTGTGTAAAAAAATGTAATTTTTCATTTTCACTGCCCACTTGTATCAAAATTGGTGAAACCCCTGGGGGTTTTAAATGTACACTATACCCCTAGATGAATTCCCTGAGGGGTGTAGTTTGCAAAATGGGGTGACTTGTGGGGGGGTTCCACTGTATTGGTGCAACATAGCACCCACCATTCATTCCACCAGAATATGTGCTGCAAAATCCAAAAATCACTCCTTCCCTTCTGAGTCCTGCCATGCACCCAACTGGTATTTTTTGGTCACATGTGAGGCATTGCCGTACTCGGGAGAAATTGGGGCACAGATTTTGGGGTGCTTTGTCTCCTTCATACCTTCTGAAAATGAAAAATTTTGAGCCAGAACTGCATTTTTGTGTAAAAAATGTAATTTTTCATTTTCACTGCCCACTTGTATCAAAATTGGTGAAACCCCTGGGGGTTTGAAATGTACACTATACCCCTAGATGAATTCCCTGAGGGGTGTAGTTTGCAAAATGGGGTGACTTGTGGGGGGGTTCACCTGTATTGGTGCAACATAGCACCCACCATTCATTCCACCAGAATATGTGCTGCAAAATCCAAAAATCACTCCTTCCCTTCTGAGTCCTGCCATGCACCCAACTGGTATTTTTTGGTCACATGTGAGGCATTGCCGTACTCGGGAGAAATTGGGGCACAGATTTTGGGGTGCTTTGTCTCCTTCATACCTTCTGAAAATGAAAAATTTTGAGCCAGAACTGCATTTTTGTGTAAAAAATGTAATTTTTCATTTTCACTGCCCACTTGTATCAAAATTGGTGAAACCCCTGGGGGTTTGAAATGTACACTATACCCCTAGATGAATTCCCTGAGGGGTGTAGTTTGCAAAATGGGGTGACTTGTGGGGGGGTTCCACTGTATTGGTGCTTGGGGGGTCTTGCTAATGCGACATAGCACCCACCAAAATTCCACCAGAATCTGAGCTGCAAAATCCAAAAATCACTCCTTCCCTTTTGAGTCCTGCCATGCACCCAACTGGTATTTTTTGGTCACATGTGAGGCATTGCCGTACTCGGGAGAAATTGGGGCACAGATTTTGGGGTGCTTTTTCTCCTTCATACCTTCTGAAAATGAAAAATTTTGAGCCAGAACTGCATTTTTGTGTAAAAAATGTAATTTTTCATGTTCACTGCCCACTTGTATCAAAATTGGTGAAACCCCTGGGGGTTTGAAATGTACACTATACCCCTAGATGAATTCCCTGAGGGGTGTAGTTTGCAAAATGGGGTCACTTGTGGGGGGGTTCCACTGTATTGGTGCTTGGGGGGTCTTGCTAATGCGACATAGCACCCACCAAAATTCCACCAGAATCTGAGCCGCAAAATCCAAAAATCACTCCTTCCGTTCTGAGTCCTGCCATGCACCCAACTGGTATTTTTTGGTCACATGTGAGGCATTTCCGTACTCGGGAGAAATTGGGGCACATATTTTGGGGTGCTTTTTCTCCTTCATACCTTCTGAAAATGAAAAATTTTGAGCCAGAACTGCATTTTTGTGTAAAAAAATGTAATTTTTCATTTTCACTGCCCACTTGTATCAAAATTGGTGAAACCCCTGGGGGTTTGAAATGTACACTATACCCCTAGATGAATTCCCTGAGGGGTGTACTTTGCAAAATGGGGTGACTTGTGGGGGGGTTCCACTGTATTGGTGCAACATAGCACCCACCATTCATTCCACCAGAATCTGTGCTGCAAAATCCAAAAATCACTCCTTCCCTTCTGAGTCCTGCCATGCACCCAACTGGTATTTTTTGGTCACATGTGAGGCATTGCCGTACTCGGGAGAAATTGGGGCACAGATTTTGGGGTGCTTTTTCTCCTTCATACCTTCTGAAAATGAAAAATTTTGAGCCAGAACTGCATTTTTGTGTAAAAAAATGTAATTTTTCATTTTCACTGCCCACTTGTATCAAAATTGGTGAAACCCCTGGGGGTTTGAAATGTACACTATACCCCTAGATGAATTCCCTGAGGGGTGTAGTTTTCAAAATGGGGTGACTTGTGGGGGGGTTCCACTGTATTGGTGCTTGGGGGGTCTTGCTAATGCGACATAGCACCCACCAAAATTCCACCAGAATCTGAGCTGCAAAATCCAAAAATCACTCCTTCCGTTCTGAGTCCTGCCATGCACCCAACTGGTATTTTTTGGTCACATGTGAGGCATTGCCGTACTCGGGAGAAATTGGGGCACAGATTTTGGGGTGCTTTTTCTCCTTCATACCTTCTGAAAATGAAAAATTTCGAGCCAGAACTGCATTTTTGTGTAAAAAATGTAATTTTTCAATTTCACTGCCCACTTGTATCAAAATTGGTGAAACCCCTGGGGGTTTGAAATGTACACTATACCCCTAGATGAATTCCCTGAGGGGTGTAGTTTTCAAAATGGGGTGACTTGTGGGGGGGTTCCACTGTATTGGTGCTTGGGGGTCTTGCTAATGCGACATAGCACCCACCAAAATTCCACCAGAATCTGAGCCGCAAAATCCAAAAATCACTCCTTCCGTTCTGAGTCCTGCCATGCACCCAACTGGTATTTTTTGGTCACATGTGAGGCATTTCCGTACTCGGGAGAAATTGGGGCACATATTTTGGGGTGCTTTTTCTCCTTCATACCTTCTGAAAATGAAAAATTTTGAGCCAGAACTGCATTTTTGTGTAAAAAAATGTAATTTTTCATTTTCACTGCCCACTTGTATCAAAATTGGTGAAACCCCTGGGGGTTTGAAATGTACACTATACCCCTAGATGAATTCCCTGAGGGGTGTACTTTGCAAAATGGGGTGACTTGTGGGGGGGTTCCACTGTATTGGTGCAACATAGCACCCACCATTCATTTCACCAGAATCTGTGCTGCAAAATCCAAAAATCACTCCTTCCCTTCTGAGTCCTGCCATGCACCCAACTGGTATTTTTTGGTCACATGTGAGGCATTGCCGTACTCGGGAGAAATTGGGGCACAGATTTTGGGGTGCTTTTTCTCCTTCATACCTTCTGAAAATGAAAAATTTTGAGCCAGAACTGCATTTTTGTGTAAAAAAATGTAATTTTTCATTTTCACTGCCCACTTGTATCAAAATTGGTGAAACCCCTGGGGGTTTGAAATGTACACTATACCCCTAGATGAATTCCGTGAGGGGTGTAGTTTGCAAAATGGGGTGACTTGTGGGGGGGTTCCACTGTATTGGTGCTTGGGGGGTCTTGCTAATGCGACATAGCACCCACCAAAATTCCACCAGAATCTGAGCTGCAAAATCCAAAAATCACTCCTTCCCTTCTGAGTCCTGCCATGCACCCAACTGGTATTTTTTGGTCACATGTGAGGCATTGCCGTACTCGGGAGAAATTGGGGCACAGATTTTGGGGTGCTTTGTCTCCTTCATACCTTCTGAAAATGACAAATTTGGAGCCAGAACTGCATTTTTGTGTAAAAAAAATAATTTTTCATTTTCACTGCCCAGTTGTACCACAATTGGTGAAACCCCTGGGGGTTTGAAATGTACACTATACCCCTAGATGAATTCCCTGAGGGGTGTAGTTTGCAAAATGGGGTCACTTGTGGGGGGGTTCCTAACTTTTAGCATCTTATGGTGCCTTGAAACCTACATGGTGCCTAAAAAATAATCTCATAAAAAGGAGGCTCCAAAATCAAGTAGGTGCTCCTTCTATTATGAAGCCTGTGGTTTGGTCACCGTGCACACTAGGGCCACATATAGGATATTTATGAAAACAAAAGAATTGGGGGAATCAATTTTTAGTCACATTTCTCTAGTAAAATGTACTGTGTTCCTTATAAAAATGTATTAAAATTGCAAATCTGCAAAAAAAAAGAAATTTTGAAATTTCACCTACACTTTGTTTTAATTCCTGTGAAACACCTAAAGGGTTAACAAACTTCCAAAATGCTGTTTTGAATACTGTGAGGGGTGCAGTTTTTGAAATGGCATCATTTATGGGGGTGTCTCACATACAAGTCCCTCAAAGTTACATCAGAACTGAACTGGTCCCTAAAAAAATCAGTGTTTGAAATTTTCTTGAAAATTTGGGAATTTGCTATTCATATTGTAAGCCTCCTAGTGTCCCAAAAAATTAAAAGGAAGTTGAAATAATGATGTCAACATAAAGTAGACATATGGCCTATGTTAGTTATTCACTATTTTGAGTGGTAAGATTATTTGTCTCACAAGCAGAAAATTTAACATTTTGCAAATCGCTAAATTTTCCATTTTTTCACGATATTTTGGTATTTTTCACAAAAAAACACAGACTGTATCGACCCAAATTTACCACTAATTTGAAGTACAATGTGTCACGAAAAAACAATCTCAAAATCACTGGGATAAGTAAAAGCAAAAAAAAGTTATCCCCACTTAAGTGAGACATGTCAGATTTGAAAAAAAGGGCTCTGTCAGGAACGCAAAAACTGGCTCTGTCAGGAAGGGGTTAATTTTCCAAGCATGGCAGAAATAGATGTAGATATATTTAACAAGGGGTACCAGTGTACATTAAAAACTGTATTACATTGGGACAGTCTGAGGACACAAGTGGCGCCATACATCTTTTTCTTTCCCCGTAGATATATTTATATTTATATTTTAATCACAATATCTATATAGCTTTAGGTATCAAACATGTTATTGATCACAAGTGCCTTATGACATATTCTGGTGAATAAATTAGCAAAGCATCTAACCTGCAGACTTAGGGGCCTGCTTCCTATTATTGACTACCCATGCTTTGCATCTTTACTTAAGTTCATTCCATAGGCTGCATTTGGAATAGGCTGCTTGGTGCCCATTATCCAAAGTGCATATTTTCAAATATATCAGTGGTGACTGGCATTATAAGGTACAGTATGTCTACAGCTAATTATTATCAAACATTTCTTTGTTATACATTAAAAAGTTTTGTAAGTAGCTGTTGAGTAACCCGGTTACCCATTCACATTACCCATATTCTCCAATCCATCGCACAAGGTTGAATCCAATAACCCCGTTATTGGATTCAACCTTGTGCGATGGATTGGAGAATATGGGTAATTTCACACACACTCTGGTTTTGACTGGATGGCAAAAAGCCAGGCAGCACAAAAGCTGTGCTGGGCATGTAATGTGAGGTGAGCTGTGCTGGGCATGTATATATGAGGTGTAGAGTCCTATCACACATTCTGGCCATGGCCTTGCTGCTGGAAAGCAGCTAGCCATGGCCCGGCTAATATTGCATTTAAATGTTTGAAACAGCCTATACTATAGACCATATGTACTGTGAAATATAAATACTGTAATCCATACAGTATCCAATGTATAAAAAGACCAATTTTCAGGGCTGTTACCACTCCTCCATACTCCCATATTTAAGGGCCCCTTACACTTGTGAAATTTTTTTCAGATTTGACCCAATTCAGATGGATTGGGTCAATTTATCTGACAAAATCTGATGTGCCTGTCTGACAAAATCTTATGTGCCTGATGTGTAGGACCCAATGCACAATCCCGTGCCATTGGGTATAACCAAGAGATTGCAAAAGATTGATCCTCCTGCACATAGGATAAATCTCAAATCAACCAGGACCAACTTGTTGGACAATAAGTTGGACAAGTGCGCTGCAAACCCCCCTAAATATCCTATGTTTGCCACTGAGATCCACCTCTTAATATTATTGTTCATTCTATTTTTTTGTTTCAGTGATATCTATGTGCCCACCAATTGTAATTTTTAGATATACAGTAGATAATAAATATTTTGTATGTTGCATATAATCTTGAATTTATCTGTGGATGTCAGTTTTGTTTTCAGATTTATAGCACAGAAACAATATTGATTAGTATTTTGGTTGATTCATTTTATGACATCTGTGTATGCTCCCACAAGCATATAATTTGTATCAGCAGCTCAACAATTACAGTTGGTTAATTAAAACAATAACTATATTTAGCGCGTATTGTAGATGGTCCATTATTTGTATTTAGTCATGTCATTAATGTAATAAGGTTCATTCTGCAGTATGTCTATTTTATATTTAATCCTCTATGCAGGATCTCTGAAAGGAATGGGGAACATTTACCAACCTATAGGGGCCCAGGAGGGCAGGGAAAGTCCATCCACATGCCACCCTTGTATCAAACATAGCAGCATTTTAGCAGAGTATAGTCACTCCTCCTCTTTTGGATGCCCATCCCAGTACCTGAACTTATCCAATACTGTCAATATCTTCTTAAGCAGGAGCTCCAAAACTGAGGAACAGGTACAAAGCTATAGGATAGGAGCCCAGGAGGGCAAGGGAAACCCACTAATACTCCCTCCTGGCTAGAACCTGCATTGAACCACCTTAGAAATGTGCACTGCAGATGAGGACACTATATGGAGCATACCACCCATGTACTGGGGCTTATTCAATGCATCCACAAGCCAAATTCTATATATATTATATTGGTACTAATATAATACTTCTATTACTATTGTGGATATTATTAGGACTTAATAGAATATTTAGTCATATACTACATTAGCATGATCTCTTTTTAGATTTCTGTAGAGGTTCTGCAAATGTATCACTTGGGGATTATATTAATAGTATTACTATATAAAGTATATTTCAATTCCAGTTTTACATTTGTGTATGGTGTATTTTTGGCCACCCAAAAAACTGAAGAACATAAATGACTTCTTGCTAATTTATATTTTTTTCTCAGAGGAAATGATCCACCATTTGGAAAATCTATGCGTGTTATAAAACGGAATTCACACTATTTCATAATAATGAAAATATTTTTTTTACTCAAAAAAAGAGGATGTTGTGGTAAATGAGTAGCCAATATCTACTATTTATGTGCATCACTATGACTAGTAATGTTTGGAAATATATTGCATTCACCTCATAAATTATAGCATTTATGTAATGTACACCGTCAAAATATTTGCTAACAAGCATGACAGATATACAGTACTAGTCACATTTTGTGTGAATGTAGATATGAGAAAGCAAGTCAGTAATTTGACATTCGTGTGAAATCCAGTACATGTTATGTTTATAAAAGTATTATGACAAGTACCATAAACTAGTATAATGACTCTGAAACCAGATTTTACTGGAAGTTTTCCCTTTGGAATCTTCCACATATGGGAAATGATGAAACAACCAACTTGCAAAACAAGTAAACTTACGTTGTGATGATGATATTGAAAGTCACCTGCTACTAAACAGCTTACGTGAACATGACAATCAAAATGTAAGGCTTACAGTTTCACATTTGCAATTATGACTATTTTCCTAGCCAGTAAAATACATTAGGCAAAAGTTAATGAAGTGAAATGCAACTTGTATAGGTAACTTAATTTCCCTGCTGCTAGAACATACTTTTGGTACAAAATAGTTCAACCAAAAAAAAAACGAAAAAAAAAAAAAGCGAATGTCACAAAACTATCTTCGAAACTCATTTTGCTCTGTACATAAATAAAGTATTCATGAGCTTTAGTGGGAGACTTCTCTGCAACTTTTTAGAATTGTCCATTTTCCATATGTTGACAGCAACACCAAATACCCATATTTAACAAGACTCACAGTGCCTGCCCATCAGTTTCCCCTCTGTGGAATCTTCTGTTGAGATACCAACAGACTAATACTGCCAGTGACAGGTGGTGACTAATGTGCACTTGCAAGAACATTTCCAGAACTTTATGGGCACCTTTTATTCCTTTGAGTGCCAAGCGAAATTTTCAAAATTTCACTTGGTGTAGGTGTAAAAATTGGCAAGCAAACATTTATTTCCATCATAATGACCCAAAATGTTTACCTTATACAGGAAATATAATCTATTTTTGCACAACATTTGTTATTTGAATTTATATAACAAATTTGAGCGACGCTGGAAGTTTTCATGGATATTTTGAACATCTCTCACAGAGATGTTGGCACTCCCAGGGTTAAGGTACCTCCATCCCAATGCATCCCAATGTTTGTTTGATTATTGTATACCCCGTTGTAGTGTCCTACATCACACTATGAACCAAAGTAGTTGGTTAATTTTAGTGTTCCATTACACATTATGCAACACAGTGTCCTAAGTACATATTATGCCACATTTAAGTTTGCACAATTCATATTATGCCACATTGTTCTGCCCAAGTTAATATATTGCCAAATTGTACTTCCACAAAGTCATATTATGCCACATTGTAATGTCCCCAGTCCATATTATGCCACAATGTGATGCCAGTTAATTATGTGCAAGATTATATTGCCCATAGTTCTTTAAAATGTCACTTTAGAGTGACCCCAATTTTATATTATGCCACATTTCAGTGTCACAAATTAAAATATTGGCATTATACTCTAGCTGCTTCAGTTCATATTGTGCCTCATTACAGTGTCCTAGTTTATATTATGCCATATTACAGTCCAAGATTACGCCACAGAACACTGGCCCATTTAATTATATGCCATGCTACAGTGTACCCAGTTGATATTGTGCCATATGAATGTTTTCTAGTTCTTATTACAGTGCCGCTAGTTCAATAGCTGCACATCGCAGTGTTCCCAATCAGTGGCATCACTAGCATACAGGTGCAGCATACTTGGGAATAACCCAGTAAAGCCCCTGCCACCAGTGCATATTATGAAATATTACCATGCCCTCAGTGGCTGGAGTGGGATTATAGGGGCACCTTTTAAATGTTGCTATTGGGCTCATGTCTGACTTTCCCATTTATTAATAACAATAACACTATTTACGCTTTTATATACAGTATGCATGCAATTTCTGACTTTGTCTAAAAATTTGCACCCTATTACATGTGCGAATTTTGGAAAAATGCACATTTTACATGTGCAATATGATGCAATTTTTTTAGTTGTCTAAAAGATCGCACCCTATTACAGTACATCTCACCCATGGTTTCTGTATAGGTTCAGGGATAAGACAGGAAGGATAGAAGGATAAAGATACAAAGACATAATTATAATACATATGCTAAACATACTGTACATGCAAACTGTAACCATACTACTGTATATACAATTTATAAAGGTATTAAGACCACTAAAAACCACGCAAAGTGACCCTCCACCCACTAGACAGTCAATATTCACCATCCCCTTACTCCAAAGGACCCAAAATACACTTCAGAGAGGTCACCCTTGAATCTATATCTATAGCATGCAGAATATGAACAAGTATAATATATAGTATACAGTGTATTTAATACAATTGCAAGCTTGCTTGTGCAGTACCTCTGTACCCTCTGTTTGGTCATGTCATTGTATATCATTTGTGTGTAACGATATCTCCTTAGTGTACAATGCTGTGTCATAGTATAGAGTTGTCATCATACTATAATAAAGGATAATAGTTATTTCTTACAACCTTTAAAGTATATATTGAAAATATATATAGTACAGGTTGAGTATACCTTATCAAAATATCCGTTATCCAAATTATTCCGAAAACCATACATTGTGGAAATTGAATAAAAAATATGTATTGTTAAAAACTTACCAGGGACATCTGTAACAGCACTACTGGGGGCATAATATGTAACTGACACTACTGGGGACATCTGTAACAGCACTACTGGGAACATAATATGTAACTGGTACTACTGGGGGCATAATATGTAACCGGCACTACTGGGGACATCTGTAACAGCACTACTGGGGGCATAATATGTAACTGGCACTACTGGGTACATCTGCAACAGCACTGCTGGGGACATGATATGTAACTGGCACTACTGGGGACATGATATGTAACTGGCACTACTGGGGACATGATACAGTATGTAACTGGCACTAAATATGTGCAAGAAAATTATTGCTTGGCAATTAAATTCAGTATCTGAGATTGTACACAAACTTTGTTTCATATTTTGGAACTTGGTTTTATGCACAAATAAAATATATTTGTGTGAATTTCATGTTTTTGATGTGTTTATACAACATAAATGCAAGATACCTCAAGATACGTCATTGAAATATAAAAATATTCTGAAATACGGAATAATCCATTATCCAAAATTCTTCTGGTCCTGGGCATTTTGGATAAGGGATACTCTACCTGTACACAAAGTAATCACCTCCATGCCAAGAGGCACATTGTGTAACATGTAAATATTTAATTAAAAGTGGTGGTCAAACTGTTTACAGTAGTTTAGTATAATAGGCAAATATTTTGGCCACTGGTGAATCTAAAGCTACTATAAGTGGAATACCTTTTTTAGTTGAGAGTGAAAATAGCATTCTGAAAACAACAAAATATAAAATCATTATGATCCAAATAAACTATTGCTCTGCACTGATTAAACTTTGCTGTATATGAGTGTAATTCTGACTTTTACATAACTTTCCATGATCTCAGCTCTGCTGTTTGTGTTGGAGGGGGTACAATAGCTCTTGCCCAGTTGGGGCCAGTTGTAAAAGGGATATACAGTAAAATACAGCTGTACAGCATGACAGTGACAAAAGAAAAGTTTACAGAAACTACAGCATGTGGAAGGTTTTGAAGGTTTTTAAAGGTGTTACCACTTACCACCCACAAAAAAATGTTTGTTTTTGTTTTAGCAGTAAACAAAGGTAAAGTAAACATTTCTGCGAAAATGAAAATAATTTTCTAAAGTAATCATTCATTTAAGACGTTTTAGACTTTATTATAGGCCTGTTAAATCTGGAAACCTAGTTATGATATAAAGCTTTTAAAATCTATCCATATTTTCTATACTTTTTCGTGTTACATTGCTTATATATGACATACTCTACAGTATTTATGTACATATTCAAAAATAATTTGCAAATATATATAAAACTGGAACTTAAAGTAACCTATAGGGTAAAATTTAATAGGATGAAAGATTTAGAAAGTGAGAGATTTGGTAAAAAAATCTCTAGGGTTTTTTTTTTTAAAGCAGCAATCATTTACACTGCAAAATCAAACTGATTTTGCAGTGTAAATGATTTTCTGAATCTCTTATCCTATTAAATTCCCTGCCTGGTCTGTTAACTACATTCCCAGTGAGGATACATAGAGGACCAAACAGGGCCATAGAGGGCAAGACCTGGGCTCCAGTACTGCATGGGGGCATGCTCTAAATATGAGCTGTGCTCACATCCCCTAGAAAAAAAAGACATATTAGAAAAAGGAGTTTTGCAGCAAGATGGAGGCCTAGGTAATTAGTATCTGTGTCTGTATCTCCTTCCACATTGCGCCAATATTAATTATATCAAACAGAATATTGGAATTGTGAGGGCCGGACTCTAAGTAGCACACAATGACAATGTTATTGCAAATGGCTGATGTGTTTAAGTCAGTAATAGTGCATGCTTCCCAGGGTGTGTTCATACAGCAGTAGCAATTGAGATGCATGGCCTTTGAAATGTGCTGGAAATTTATTGGGGTTCTCTGGGCAGTAATAGGGAGATGGCTATTTAGAAGCAGAGTGATTCATTGCCTGATGTGAGTGCTATGCGAGTGTTGGAAGCCTGATGCACAACTACTTGCAAACTATGGGAAGAGATTCTGAAGGGGAATCTGCACCATGGGTGACCCACTTCTTGCACAATCAGATGTATGGCTGTTCATGACATTTGCAAACTTTGCAATGCTAACAATGCAATGATACTTAGAATCTGTCTTTGTCTTTGCTTGACTGACTATACCTGGCATTATCTGGTATCACGTTTCTTAATAAAGTATACATTTTTAAGATTCATTAATAAGTATTAGGAATTATGTTAATTTGTTACTTGTTGGTTATGTTTTCATAAATGGCACACAATATTGTCTTTGTAACATTTTCTCTGTTTTTGATAAAGTAAGTTCATTTCAATCTTAATTTTGAACTCTCTAATATTGTAAATTTAATTCTCAGGCTGGTGCCCATCTAAATCTATTACGATATATTTCTGATGGGTCCATTAATATTTCTTGGTGTACTGTATACTGTTTCTTATAATTCTGAAAAAATAACTAAATTGAGGAAAATGTAGATACATATTGCAATCTAGTTTCTTTTGTACATGTGGTCATTTTTCAAAGAAAGATGGTTTTACCCCTCTAAAATAAATGTATGGATCCAAAGTACTGCAAATTATTTAATAATTAAGACATTTCTACAAAGGGCATATTCTAGTCCACTACTAAAGAAAACTAGGGTCCGAGTAGTGGCGGTCCCTAGGGAGAAGGTTTTGAGTAAATCAGACACAAAGGAGCTGGTTAATAAATTGATTCTTCTCAACCAATACAGAAATAGATAGAAAATAGTGATTACTGGTTATCAGTTTTGAGAAATTTACCATTATTAAAGAAAATGGATCTGCTCCCATGCTACAAACATGGCTGCAATTCTAATATCTGGGAATTACTGTACATACAGATGTCTCCAATATCTCCATCTACCAGTGTCCAAAAAATATCTCCCTCTGCTAGCGTACAACAAAATTGGAAAATTTTAGATGTTTGAGATATAACTTCTGGATATTTATAATCTCAATCCTGATACTGGATGTAAAATAGTCAATATGTCATTCCATGCGGACTCAACTTAAGGAGAGTATGGCGCTCCATAGAGGTGCAATATGCCTTCTGTTGGAGAATAAAACCATAGACCAGCCATTGGCCAAACATTTTAAAGAACGCAAACATAGCTTGGCATCTTTTAGATACAAAATGAAAGACGTTATACCAGAAGACACGAGAGGAGGAGACTGTTTGAAGTGATAATTACAAATTGAGGAATCATGATTTCAAAATGATTAGATTTATCAGATAAAATGACAGTTTATCATTCCCTAGGTTTTCATAAATACAATGCCTTGTAATATGTGTTTATGTATATCTTACTATATGTTTTTGCTTTCATATGTTTAATGTTTTAGTTTACTTGTTAATAGCATAGAACAGTCATTATTTCAATGGCATGCATTTTTTACAGTTACCATGGGAGTGGTATACACAAAGTTTGCTATTAGGTAACGGTAACCCAGGCACCCGATGTCAGTTCTGCCATGACATGGTACTGAGATTGATGTAATTGGAAGTCCAGGCAGTTTAGCGGGAGCTTAGGTCTCAATCATTTAGTATATTAAATTGGACTTTTTTGCTTTTTACTGTATTCCTACAACTGTGTAGGAAATGCTGCGTGGTCAATGTTGTGCCTTATAAAATGGATTGCTGATGCCATATGTAACTCCTGATGATGGCATCAAGTGGACAGCAACTTTGAGTATACCTATATCAATATGTTTGTGATGCATACTTATTAAATACACAGCAGTACTTAAAGTGCAAAAAGCTGGTGAGTGTTCCCCGTTATTTTTTCTATTATATATATATATATATATATATATATATATATATATATATATATATATATATATATATATATAAAGAGAGAGAGAGATAGAATTTGTACCTGTATTGCACCCCCATTGTTGAACAGTAGCTGCTATCCTCACAAGTTGTCCCCTGTTTCTGGGACAAAGGCTAGGTTAGAAAAGGGTATCGGGGAAGGTGTTACTAAATGGGACTTGTTCCATCCATAGATAGTTGATTAACACTTGTTGAATTATATATCAATACATTTTCTGGTTTCACAGGAGTATACAATTTATTAAAACAGCACAACTAGTCTATACATACAGAACAATAAAAATAATTAAAACATTGAAATGCAATTCTGTATTTCTTAGGCCACTTTGACCTTATTAAGAAGCTACCCCCTCAGGGTGGTGTGTGGGTTTCTTCAAATATTAATCCCAACATGTTTCAAGTTAAACAAGTCTTCTTCAAGACTTCTTAATATAAATTGTGAGTGCCTGTTGCTGAAGCAGGATATTTTGCTCAACCAAAAGGCACACACAATTTCTCAGTCAGTCATTTATGTAATTCATTAAATACTGGATTAAGAGGTGGGCATCATCCACCAGAGATTGTCAGGACATGAGGCTTTCACTGCACCATAGGGTTTAATCAAACTATTCAGCAGAATTGGTACAGTAGATGCGCTCTAATTGAATTATTTCAAGACATTGTTCACTTTGTGTCCAGTAAACAATCTAGAACAAGTCCGTGATAACCTTTTCTAACACACACACACATATATATATATATATATATATAGATAGATAGATAGATAGATAGATAGATAGATAGATACACATATATATATATATATATATATATATATATATATCCATACGAGTGATGGTCGGCACTCCAATAACTGACATAGATCTGGGTGCCCTCTCAGGAGAGACGAGTCCTCGCTCCCCATGTATATATATATTATATACATTAACATAACACATCCTAGATCTGAATGAATGAATGAAATATTCTTATTGAATACTTTGTTATTTACATAGTTGAATGTGCTGACAACAAAATCACACAAAAATTATCAATGGAAATAAAATGTATTAACTAAAGGAGGTTTGGATTTGGAGCCCCCCTTAAAATTAAAATGGAAAAACACATTACAGGCTGATCCAACTTTGATGTAATGTCCTTAAAACAAGTCAAAATGAGGCTCAGTAGTCTATGTGGCCTCCACGTGCCTGTATGACCTCCCTACAATGCCTGGGCATTCTCCTGATGAGGTGGCGGATGGTCTCCTGAGGGATCTCCTCCAAGACCTGGACTAAAGCATCCGTCAACTCCTGGAAAGTCTGCGGTGCGATGTGGCATTGGTGGATGGAGTGAGACATGATGTCCCAGATGTGCTCAATTGGATTCAGGGCTGGAAAATGGGTGGGCCAGTCCAAATCATCAATGCCTTCATCTTGCATGAACTGCTGACACACTCCAGCCACATGAGGTCTAGCATTGTCTTGCATTAGGAAGAACCCAGGGCCAACAGCACCAGCATATGGTCTCACAAGGGGTCTGAGGATCTCATCTCAGTACCTAATGGCAGTCAGGCTACCTCTGGTGAGCACATGGAGGGCTGTGCGGCCCCCCCAAAGAAATGCCACCCCACACCATTACTGACCCACTGCCAAACCGGACATGCTGGAGGATGTTGCAGGCAGCAGAATGTTCTCCTTGGTGTATCCAGACTCTGTCACATCTGTCACGTGCTCAGTGTGAACCTGCTTTCATCTTTGAAGAGCACAGGGCGCCAGTGGCGAATTTGCCAATCTTGGTGTTCTCTGGCGAATGGCAAACGTCCTGCATGGTGTTGGGCTGTAAGCACAACCCCCACCTGTGGACATCGGGCCCTCATACCACCCTCATGGAGTCTATTTCTAACCCTTTGAGCAGACACATGCACATTTGTGGCCTGCTGGAGGTCATTTTGCAGGGCTCTGGCAGTGCTCCTCGTTGCACAAAGGCCGAGGTAGCATTGCTGCTGCTGGGTTGTTGCCCTCCTATGGCCTCCTCCACATCTCCTGATGTACTGGCCTGTCTCCTGGTAACGCCTCCATGCTCTGGACACTATGCTGACAGACACAGCAAACCTTCATGCCACAGCTCACATTGATGTGCCATCCTGGATGAGCTGCACTAACTGAGCCACTTGTGTGGGTTGTAGACTCTGTCTCATACTACCATTAGAGTGAAATCACCACCAGCTTTCAAAAGTGACCAAAACATCAGCCAGAAAGCATAGGAGATAGTAGTAACAAACTGCGCTTAGGTCAGAATATTTTTAAAGGGATAAATACCAATTTATTGATATAACACAAAACAAAACCTAATGATACATTTGCAAATATACAGGGGGTGAAGGAATGACCCTTCAGATAGGATTTGCGCTAAGGGGGAGCAGCTTGATGTACAATTTAGATAAAATGGGAGATTGTGTAGACACAATTTTGGGTCAAGCGCTAGGGAGCAAGGGCGAGGACAGACTTGGGAGCACAAACACAAAAGTGTGTAAACATATTGGTCTTTGATTTTAATTTTTTTCGTTTTTATTATGGTTTTATTTTTATTTTTACTTTGATTTTGATTTTTATTTATTATTTTCATTTATATATTTTTTATTTTTTTACTTTTATTTCTTTTCACCATTTATCCTCCTCTCTTCTTCCTTATTTCTTTCCAGTTTTTATTTCAATTTATCTATTTCTTACGCTTCCACTCCTTCCTGCACCCTCTATGCAAAGCTAATCGCATGTGTGTGCACCTCTCGATGCAAATTGTTTGTGCTCCCAAGTCTGTCCTCGCCCTTGCTCCCTAGCGCTTGACCCAAAATTGTGTCTACACAATCTCACATTTGCAAATATATTGTGGCCACAATTAATATATAAATTAATTCATAAAAAAATATGGACAGGATCACAACATATAATAAAAAATCCTTCTGGATAAAAACCAAAAAAGCACTATGAATTAGATGCTTATTAGCATATGGCGATTAGTAGTTAGCAGCTCCTCCGGTTATCAAATAAGGCACATATTAGTGAGTTACAGTAGTCCATAATCGAACCGATGGCAGTATGAAACAGTCTAATATTGTCACTGCTGTGACATAATCACGATATTAGTAATTATAGCAAATGCTTTTTTTGCATGCAGTTGTTAATAGCAAGCTACAGATTACCTTATTGCAGGTGTAGTATATTCGTGTCTGGCCAGACCATATAGTCCAAATACCTCGCAAGGTTTTGATGTCAGTGGTGAAACTCCGCTGACGCTGATAGTCTTTATACTGGCAACTTTATCCTGAGTGGAAACAGGGTATTCATCAGTTTCATCAGAATTTTGCAGATCATATAGCAATAGGTTTTGATGTAAATATGAAAGATGGATGTCCTTTTTAGCCTAACGTGTTTCCCCGCCTGCTGCTAGCATCAGTGGCTTCCTCAAAGAGCGATTCAAATGGTGCAAAAAAAGCATAGGAGCTGAGAAGTGGTCTGTGGTCACCACCTGCAGAACAACTCCTTTATTAGGGGTGTCTTGCTAATTGCCTATAATTTCCACCTGTTGTTTATTCCATTTGCACAACAGCATGAAAAATTGAACGTCAATCAGTGTTGCTTCCTAAGCGGACAGTATGATTTCAGAGAAGTTTGATTGACTTGGAGTTACATTGTGTTGTTTAAGTGTTCCCGTATTTTTTCTAGCAGTATATATATATATATATATATATATATATATAAGTCCCCAGCGGCGGCACTCAGATAAAGAAATCACACAAGCCAGCTATTCGCCAACGAATAGCTGGCTTGTGTGATTTCTTTATCTGAGTGCCGCCGCTGGGGACTTGTATTCGGCTGTCTGTGTGGATACCAGTGCAGCTGTTGGAGGGCACCGGAGCAATATAATCATTAAGCAGGGAGTGCCAGAGCATTGCTGGACTATATATATATATATATATATATATATATAGATATATAAAAAACAAGGTGACCCCAAGAGCGCCCAGTACACAAAGCAGCTCCTCTACAAATCCCCCCTGTTAGTGGGAGATAAAACAAAGACAAAGACAAAGAGAAAGTAGAGAGCGCTAAATAATCTCCACCAACTATAAGTCACCACTACGATTAATGGTGTAAATAATCCAATTGTAATGTGATAGAAATTGATAATAAAACAATTTTATTAAAACATATTTTTCATGGTTCACATCTGGATTTCATCTTTAGGATAAGAATTCAACAGCCCAATGCGTTTCGTCTTAAAAAAGACTTCATCAGGGGTTTGATTACACTGTAGATGGTAGAGATCATAATACATTGTAAATAGTACAGAAAATTAATATGACCATTTACAACTAATTGATTTCATCTGGTACATACCAAAAGTTGTACATCGACAATTGTGCAGAAAAATATCCTTAGAATAGGTAGTTGATCCAAGATTTTATAATCTAAAACAAGTTATTTAAACAGATAATTAGGCACAACCGTGTGTCCAACTGTAGAAGATGAGCACTTAAAAAAACATAATCGAGGGTGAAGAGAAAGAGATATAAATATGGTCAAGGGTAAAGAGAGAAATAGAGAGGAGGTGGTATGGGGGTTCAAGATTACATACCTATAGTGTGGTATAGTATCGTGACCCTTGTACGTAGATACAAATTGGGCTGGGAGGTAAGTCCACAGCAATCCTTAGGTGATGGATATTGTAAATCCAAAAAAAAACAAAAAAACCTATAAGAAGTGTACCACACCTATCAATATGGGGTGACTCAGAAATATGGTAAAAGACAGAATGGTGAAGCCTTGTAGTACATACCGGATATTAGCAAGAACAGGCTAACCAGATGGTCAACAAGCTAGGGTTCACAACCCAACAACGTTCACGTCGAATAGACAACCCAATGTGGTATGATATCTATAAAAAATGTATATGTGTAGATGTAACATTCATGTAATCATAGATTCCAAATGATACATCAGAGTCATAACCTTATACGGGCGAAATCATCATAACCCTGGGCTGGGTTTAGAATGGTAGATAAATGTGCCCATCTGATAGTAAATACCACGTTAGTGGTTAACAGTATACAATAGAGGTCATTGATTCGGCAACAAATATATAAATAAAGTACTGTAGTACTTATTGGCAATAAAACAAATAAGGACTGTTCAATACCGGCCATAAGGTGAACTGAATGCACAGATATAATTGATTTAACAATTATCACAGGATTTATAGCAGTATAGACAAACCAGTACAGTCTAATACTAATACATAGCATTGATCTGATACATCTAATTATAATAATCCATAGCGCTGGAGATTAAATAAAGCAGTACATAGTTATACTGACACATTGAGGAAATATAACAAAGATAAGCAGCATATGATAAAATCCATCCCAAAGACACCTTACCTGTAGGGTGGTAGCACGCAGGTATTCCCGACAGCCAGAATGATACTGAGCTGTCCCGGCGTTTATATGTACCCAGAGCTAGTGAGGTCATATCCGGTTCCCAAAATTTACATATAGCGTGGGGAATTAGATTTTTGAACGATACAACAACAGATGTTCCTCACCAAGTATGTGAGTGACATATCTAGTGTTAAATCAGCGGGCTAGAAACCGTCTACTGTAAACACGCGGGCTGGAGAGTGATTACTTACTCTAATCCGTATCGTGCGTTCCAATTAGCGGGTCACCCGCATTTCCGTCTGTGAACTTCCGCTTCCTAACTATCAGGCGCGACATGCGTTCCAATAGATGTGGTAATTTCACGTCTGTGGATACTTGCGTTCCAAATGGTGGGTCAGTCACTTCTCCTGTAGGAGATTGGCTACCCGTATGACGCGCTACTCCAACCAGCGTGTCTGTCAATTCTCCTTTAGAAAACACGCTTTCCTTATAGCGCGTATGCAGATAGAAGCCTGGCATTTAATAACTATTCATCCGCTCAATACAAATGATGGAGGGCTCTATAAAGGGGACATCTATTAACAATATATAGTGTTAACAATATATAAGTAAAAAATAAGTATAGTAGCCGATATGCTGCCTCATACAACAGCGTGCTAATAACTAAAGTTAGTGATATAAGTGCTCTAGACTAATACATTTGATTCCATAATATGGGACCGCGAAAATGTGTACTTAATGTGTATAGAAAAAAATATCTATAGAGCATGTATGTAGTGCTCAACTAGAGAGACACCTTCAAGTGAATTTCTAAATATTAAGGGAGTGTTGTGTGTGAAAATCTCATTGTATAACCTTTTCGCAAAGGGGTACAATCGAGACAATGTGGTATTAGGTTGACCCTTGGGATGGATTCATCTTACATTAATTCATATACATAATTGTGCCAGTAATAAATGGGTTATGCAATAGTACACATTCACTGTGCCCATAAATTGTGAATAATATAGAGAGTAGACATAAAATGAGATCCCCTATTAAAAATAAAGGAAAAAGACCAAATAGAGTGATGAAAGATGCCTATAGACGTGACACATATATAATCAGCCCAGAAAGGAAGCAATATCTATGCTCTCATTTAAACCCCTTGGGGAGAACGTATTAAGGGTATAAATCCAGAACGTTTCCTGTTTAGATAATTTAAGATCCCTATCTCCTCCTCTGGGGTCTTGTTCCACTACTTCAAGAACTGTAAACACGAAGTTTTTAATTTCCACCTGTTGTTTATTCCATTTGCACAACAGCATGAAAAATTGAACGTCAATCAGTGTTGCTTCCTAAGCGGACAGTATGATTTCAGAGAAGTTTGATTGACTTGGAGTTACATTGTGTTGTTTAAGTGTTCCCGTATTTTTTCTAGCACTATATATATATATATATATATATATATATATATATATATATATATATATATAAGTCCCCAGCGGCGGCACTCAGATAAAGAAATCACACAAGCCAGCTATTCGCCAACGAATAGCTGGCTTGTGTGATTTCTTTATCTGAGTGCCGCCGCTGGGGACTTGTATTCGGCTGTCTGTGTGGATACCAGTGCAGCTGTTGGAGGGCACCGGAGCAAAATAATCATTAAGCAGGGAGTGCCAGAGCGTTGCTGGACTATATATATATATATATATATATATATATATATATACAAGAATTTGTAGATAACCGCACACTTTTGGTTTGTTCAAGGTTTTGTAGGTGCTGGAGCATACACAATGATATATTCCACAGAATCCAACCCAGTCACGGTATAGGACGCAAGAACCAGCACACCACCATTTAGAATGCAAAAAAACTTTTTAGTTCATCTTCAGAGCCTTAAAGCATCATGACAATTTCACAAAGCATAGGGTACTTATCGATATCCTAGAGGGGCTGGATGATGACAACAGCTTAACCCTCGTGGCCCTTATCGCCCGACAGCTGTTTCGGAGGTCCTCCTCCTTCCTCAAGGGCTTAAGGTCTACTAACACATGTCTAAGGCTATATAGGGAACAGGGCGCCCGCCAAAATCAACCTGCATAAGCATCTCACCTGTGTACGGCTACTCCGATTCCCGCTCTGCTGCGCTCCATCTGCGTTCCAAAATGCGGAAGTATCGCGGGGATCCGGCCCGGAACTACGGCCGTGACCCGCATACCTCACTTCCGCTGTACGCACTATACTCTTAGACCGCCTCCATAGCATCGCGTCTCCGGGTGTCTTGGCAACCGCCGGTCAAGGCAGAAAACCCCGCCTGCCCGGCGTCGCTAGACTGCAGTTACTGCTGTCATTCACCCAGTCTGTGGACGGGTCACGCCCACCGCTGTCAGTGTAACAGTTTCACTGTTCTCCCCGGTTTTTTTAAAAAAATACTTGTTATACGTGATACCTGCTGTTACTCTCCCAGCAGATGGTCAAGTTACGTCCACTGCCGTTGGTTACCAGCGTCTCACTGTCATTCTAAATACTATTTGGAGAAGGAAGCATAATTTTGCGCGCAGGGGATCATAACACCATTGCTAATATCAATTCTTATGTGCCAGTACACGGCGGAGTAAGCCCATGCAGAATGCCGCCTGACAGGCACCCACATTCCCCCATCCACCTCCAACATGAATCAATCAATGCATAGCAATCGACAGTGTACCATTACATCCTTATATATGTCATTCTGCACAATTTCTATCACCATATTGAACATTATATACCATATAGTAATATTGCATTCTATTTAATCAGCAGCCCCTGATAATCAATAAAGATTCAAATTCATCTTTACATAGATCCAAAAAATACAATAAACAATCACAAAAACTGTTCAAAAAAAGATCAGAAAAAATTGTGAAAAATTATAAAAAATTGATGAAAAAAAATAAAAAGCATAACCGCATAACATTTTCTCAAAAGGAACCCCGATGATCAACAATGGGTTCATCACAACAGTTCCCATTATTTTCTTTCTCACAAGAACACGTTTAAATTAAGTTCATCATTGAGTCCTGAGGGAAAAAGGGAGTTCAATTCATAAATGTACTCACTCTCTTTCTTCAAAAGCATAAGATGCCTGTCACCGCCCCTCTTAAGGGGTTTAATGCAATCTAAAGGCATAAACTTGAAATCTCGAATGTTGTGACCGGCCTCGAAGAAATGTCTTGCGACGGGTGGTGTGCTGGTGTCCCTCACAGTCATTGCTTTTTTAATTGACGAACGGTGCATACCCACACGTTCCTTCACCATGCGGATCGTCTTACCGACGTAGATTTTCTGACAGGGGCATAGAATGGCATATACAACGTATTTGCTTTCACATGTTAATCTATGCTTGATGGTGTATTTTTTATTTGTGCCTGGATGTATAAAGCACTCGCCCGTCATCATATGTGTGCAATTGACACACTTTCCACACTTAAAGGCTCCATTTTTCGTTGCCAACCAATTTGTCTTTTGATTCCTGATGCTGATATCCGATGATGTTACACAGTCCTTCAGGTTATTACTGCGCTTGTATGCAAACATCGGTCTTTCCTGGCAGAATTTGCCAATTATTGGATCGGTTTCCAGAATGTACCAGTTTTTATTGATCACCCTAAATAAAAACCCTAAATATAAACAATCTTTCAATCCAGGACCAGCACCTGGATTGAAAGACTGTTTATATTTAGGGTTTTTTTTTGTATTCTTTTTTGTCTCCGTGTGTTTCAAAAAAACATAGCATATAAGTGATTGTATCCACCTTCTGAGGATGGATTTTGATGCAAGTGAATTGATAGGAACCAAACGTTTTTTGGATAAAGATGTCAATAAAATTTTATTCACGGACACTGGAAGCTTAAGATTTGACACCGATACCCCTGCAGAGATTTATAATGACCTGTTTAAAATGAGAAAACGGCTAGTTGAACTAAACCTACATGGGTTAACGCTGTCCCAATATCATAGGGAAAAGCTTATACCGAGGGGCTTTAGAATAAAAAATCAGCCGACTCTAGGGCGGAACAGCAAAGATTTTTGTAAGAATTGGTGTCAGATCTTAAACCAGTGTAGCTTGGACCTGATGGTTCTTGTGGTGCAACAGGTGAATTGTGATATAGCATCTCTAGAAAAAGAGATTAATGATTGTGAAAAAGCAGGAACCGAGACCATGAAAGCAGACACAACCAATGATTGGCTATTGAAATTAGAGAGCAATATTGGCAAATTTAAGGATGAGCTTTTGGCTTTTAAAAAAGAAAAGTACAAAAAGGTACGTGATGATTATAAAGAGCTAAGGGTATACCCCTGGGTATTCTTCCAGGGTAATCCGCGACCATGGAAGGCGACCCAAGGGGGGAGGAGACGCCCCAATAGGACCTATACCGATATTGAGTCCTGTACCTCAGATTCAGACCAGTCTTCAACCAATAGAAGTGGACCTTTTTTAAGGGATCCAGGATCCATGAGATCCAGAAACAAAAAAGACCAGGGCGCTGCAGGAGGGGAGGGAAGAAAAATAGGAGGAAAACCAAGGGGAGGCAAAAACTGGAGGGAATAAAAGTGTATAATCTATCCGATTATGAGTTGACCGAGAGTGAACATAGTGTATTATCGAGAGGACTCTCTTTTGTACAGACTTACCGCCAGAAGGACTTCAATTGTGAAGTCGAACTACACAAGTTCCATAGGCAACTTAAATTAAAAGATCACTTTTCAAGACAACCCCCCACAACCGATGTAACACCTCGCCCATTTAAAACCAAAAGCGACTTTGATCCCCAATGCTTTAACCCCTCTATAGCAACGTTCATGAGACTGGTTCGTAATGATATCATCCCCTACATGCGTAGACAAAAAATCTCCTACACTAATATAAATGCTGCAGAAAAATTGTCCATAAAAAGTCTTAAGGATAATAATTCAATAATAATTCGAGCAGCAGACAAAGGGGGAGGGGTGGTGGTGCTTAACAGGTCAGACTACATTAATGAAGTCTATAGGCAATTGGCCGACAAAATATGCTACAAACAACTGCAATATGACCCCACCACAGCCTATAAAAAAGAGGTGGATTCTATCCTTAATATGGGGTGGAGCAATGGGTGGATCGATGACACAGAAAAGGAATTCCTAACACAGGATTACCCGATCACCCCATTGCTCTACATTCTCCCCAAGATACATAAGTCCTTGCAGAACCCCCCGGGGAGACCTATAATCTCCTCGAGGGGGTCTCTGTGCCAAAGTGTCTCACAATTCGTTGATTATTTTTTGCAGACTGTAGTAAATGAAGTCCCTACAGTACTTAGAGACACTACAGATTTTCTGAAGAGAATTGAAAGCTATGGTCCGCCACCTGAGAACTGCCTGCTAGTAACATGTGATATAACCAGCCTATATACTAATATTCAACATCAGGCTGGTCTCGATGCGATCAAGAAGGCACTGAGCAAGAGCTCAACATACAAAGGTCCCCCCGTGGAATTTTTACTTTTACTTATGAGTTTCATTCTACACAAAAATTATTTTTTATTTGAAAATTCTTTTTATTTGCAGCTTCAAGGCACGGCCATGGGGTCCAACATGGCCCCGGCCTATGCCAATTTGTTTATGTACGATTATGAGTTATTCAACATTTTACAAAATATTCAGTTTAAAGATTTTATTTCTCTTTATGTTCGATTCATAGATGATATTTTTTTTGTTTGGACGGGAGGTACACAATTGCTGGGGGAATTCATTGAACACCTGAATAACACCACAGGGACCATCAGGCTCACATGTATCAGCAGCCCCAATATGGTTAATTTTTTGGATGTTTGTGTGTCAATTCATGACGGTCTCTTTAAAACATCAATTTACAAAAAACCAACAGACCAAAATTCGGTACTATTGGCAGACAGTTTCCACCCACGGCCACTTAAACGAGGCCTACCATTTTCCCAAATGGTAAGGGTGGTTAGGATCACTTCGGATAAGGAATCAATCCTCCCCGCACTAAACAAAATGGGTTTGGATTTCATCCAACGCGGATACAATAAAGGAGAGATTGAGGAATCGATTAGGCGGTGTGAGAGCCTCGATAGAACTGTATTATTGCATGCACCGAGTAGGATAAAAAAACAAGAGCGCCTTATCTTCCCGACCACATTCTCTATTTCATCACCTAAATTAAGAGAAGTGATCAATAAAAACTGGTACATTCTGGAAACCGATCCAATAATTGGCAAATTCTGCCAGGAAAGACCGATGTTTGCATACAAGCGCAGTAATAACCTGAAGGACTGTGTAACATCATCGGATATCAGCATCAGGAATCAAAAGACAAATTGGTTGGCAACGAAAAATGGAGCCTTTAAGTGTGGAAAGTGTGTCAATTGCACACATATGATGACGGGCGAGTGCTTTATACATCCAGGCACAAATAAAAAATACACCATCAAGCATAGATTAACATGTGAAAGCAAATACGTTGTATATGCCATTCTATGCCCCTGTCAGAAAATCTACGTCGGTAAGACGATCCGCATGGTGAAGGAACGTGTGGGTATGCACCGTTCGTCAATTAAAAAAGCAATGACTGTGAGGGACACCAGCACACCACCCGTCGCAAGACATTTCTTCGAGGCCGGTCACAACATTCGAGATTTCAAGTTTATGCCTTTAGATTGCATTAAACCCCTTAAGAGGGGCGGTGACAGGCATCTTATGCTTTTGAAGAAAGAGAGTGAGTACATTTATGAATTGAACTCCCTTTTTCCCTCAGGACTCAATGATGAACTTAATTTAAACGTGTTCTTGTGAGAAAGAAAATAATGGGAACTGTTGTGATGAACCCATTGTTGATCATCGGGGTTCCTTTTGAGAAAATGTTATGCGGTTATGCTTTTTATTTTTTTTCATCAATTTTTTATAATTTTTCACAATTTTTTCTGATCTTTTTTTGAACAGTTTTTGTGATTGTTTATTGTATTTTTTGGATCTATGTAAAGATGAATTTGAATCTTTATTGATTATCAGGGGCTGCTGATTAAATAGAATGCAATATTACTATATGGTATATAATGTTCAATATGGTGATAGAAATTGTGCAGAATGACATATATAAGGATGTAATGGTACACTGTCGATTGCTATGCATTGATTGATTCATGTTGGAGGTGGATGGGGGAATGTGGGTGCCTGTCAGGCGGCATTCTGCATGGGCTTACTCCGCCGTGTACTGGCACATAAGAATTGATATTAGCAATGGTGTTATGATCCCCTGCGCGCAAAATTATGCTTCCTTCTCCAAATAGTATTTAGAATGACAGTGAGACGCTGGTAACCAACGGCAGTGGACGTAACTTGACCATCTGCTGGGAGAGTAACAGCAGGTATCACGTATAACAAGTATTTTTTAAAAAAAAACGGGGAGAACAGTGAAACTGTTACACTGACAGCGGTGGGCGTGACCCGTCCACAGACTGGGTGAATGACAGCAGTAACTGCAGTCTAGCGACGCCGGGCAGGCGGGGTTTTCTGCCTTGACCGGCGGTTGCCAAGACACCCGGAGACGCGATGCTATGGAGGCGGTCTAAGAGTATAGTGCGTACAGCGGAAGTGAGGTATGCGGGTCACGGCCGTAGTTCCGGGCCGGATCCCCGCGATACTTCCGCATTTTGGAACGCAGATGGAGCGCAGCAGAGCGGGAATCGGAGTAGCCGTACACAGGTGAGATGCTTATGCAGGTTGATTTTGGCGGGCGCCCTGTTCCCTATATAGCCTTAGACATGTGTTAGTAGACCTTAAGCCCTTGAGGAAGGAGGAGGACCTCCGAAACAGCTGTCGGGCGATAAGGGCCACGAGGGTTAAGCTGTTGTCATCATCCAGCCCCTCTAGGATATCGATAAGTACCCTATGCTTTGTGAAATTGTCATGATGCTTTAAGGCTCTGAAGATGAACTAAAAAGTTTTTTTGCATTCTAAATGGTGGTGTGCTGGTTCTTGCGTCCTATACCGTGACTGGGTTGGATTCTGTGGAATATATATATATATATATATATATATATATATATATATATGCTGTGCAAGGTCCGGCACTCCCCCTTTCCAACTTAGTAGTAATCTGCGCCCGGGTGCCCCTCCAGAGGGAACTCGGTACCACCACATAGACTCCTCCAACAAAAGATGTCACTCTGGGTCTTAACAGGTGTAAAGCAGTTTTTTACTGTGCCTATGGCGTTTCGGGATCAACCCGTCTTCAGGACATACGTATATATATATATATCTTTTTTAACAAATATTTTCAGGATCTCTCACATCAACGCTGTCACTCAAAGGGTTAATTAAAAAAAGGTTTGCCTGCCAATTTTCACACCTATTTTGACAAGTTCCCTTGGCACTCAAAGAGTTACATACAGTACTGGTAGAAGAAAGCACAAACTATCAATTTATTAACATATGGATATTGCATATATTACTCATATCGTAACCCATTTTTATTTGATTAGAAACATGAACTATTCTGATCACACAATCATCTGCTACCATTTAATCATTTGACAACACATTAGCTACCACAAGGCTATTTTAACCTGTTTATTTAACTAGAAGCAGCTGTAAATGTCACATTTTACTGTCTGCAATTGCAATAAAGCCTGCTAACCCTCCTGTTTTGTTGATATTAGCTGTTGCTTGCACGACTGTTTGAACCTGCATCCATACGAGCCCTTCCATCTGACACATACTCAATTTAGCCATGTGGAGAAGGTGAAGACAAACAGTACTACAGCAATCGATTTTACCTCACTTAAACTTAGAAGATATATTATACCGTAGCTCTTAATTTTTCTTTCCTTTTCCGTATGTTTTTTTTTACAAGTATAGTGTATCCAAACACTGTGATTTGAAAGAACTTCTAATAGTATCCAACCATCAAAATCTAAACTGTGTTTTATTGACCACAACACTTTTAAACCAATAGAAAGGAAAGACAATAAGCAATGTACATTTAATCAACTTTCAAAATCTTTTTTCTTAACTAGCCCATAAACAACGAAAAAAAACAAGTAAAAATTGTTGGCATATGCTTAAACAAAGAGTAAAAAGACAGCATACGTTTACAATTCCACAATTCCACATCTGATGTCAATTACATTGATGTCAAGTAGTTTTATTATTTGACAAAACCATTCCAAGGAAATAAGCTTTGTCGGATGCCTTGAAATACAATTACGAGACAATGCGCACATACACGCAAGGAAGACATGTTTTCCACCTTACTGTACACTTTGAATGCAAGAGGATGGGCGCTTTAAGGACATGTGTCCTCATTAATCAATTTTAATATCTATCCTCATTGTTCAGTAAGTCATTGTTTCCTCGTAACCGAGTAACACAAATAGATGAAAGTTTAACCTTATTAGATCATTCATTTTTCTAACACCAAGCTCCAAAGTTACTTCTCACGTATCTAGAATAACAACTAGCTCTCCCCATTTAATAGTGTTGGAAATGATGTGTACGCAGGTGTTATTATTGCAGACTAAAACCCCTTTTACACCAAAAACCCTGGTCGGACCCTGGTCTTTGAATGCTGGAGTATCCAGGGTCTGACCCTGCTTTATACCCCATTTACACAGCACTTTGACCTGGGTCGGACCTGGATCTGCACCATTTACACTGAACCTGGGTCAGCCCTGCCTTAAATAATATTTTATATATATATTTATAGAAAAATATATATATATATATAGAAATATATATATATATATATATATATATAAATATATAATATATAGAAATATAATATATATATATATATATATATATATATATAAAGACAAAGGAACAGAGTGCGCTTATAAGTAAAGGTACATAGCTTATTCCTCACATTTGTTTAAAACATTTATTCAGTAAAAGCCTTAACAGTTCGGCTCATATAAAATACACAAATACATATAGTCTTTGAAGGTGACAATTGTCGTAGTATACAATTTTTTCCAATATAACAACTGGCCCAACGCGTTTCGTCACCTACGTGACTTCCTCAGGGGCACTTGGCAACTTGGTAGACAACGGCACAATTGCACTGTAAATAGTAATACAATAAGTCAAGGAAAATATGTATCGCATTTCACAAAATAATGAAAAGTAAAAAAAGGAGATGGAGAGGACAAGAGAGAGATAAGATCCAATAATCATTAAAACAATACATCGGTATTATCCATAAACCAATGAGCTTAAAATAATCATAATAGAACTTCTAACCTCACTTTAATATAGCGGGTTGCTAGTATGACAAAGATAAATAAAATCCTTATTTTTTTCAACCAGCAATACAAAAAAACATAAATAAATTTTAATGCGATTTTTTATATATAAAGTGATCACCATTAAAAGTATTTAGCATATCAATAATATTTAATACCATATATATATACCTTTACAAAAGAGAAAAATAATAATAAAGAGGGTACCTTTATGCAGTATCACAGAATGAGTGGGTACAGAAAAATAGTTTTTTTTGCAGGAATATATCTGGATGGAAAAATTCATAAAGTCTGGGGGTTAGAATCCAAAATTCCCCTTCCAATCCAACATGCCACCACCAACACCAAATATAAGTGGGTTGTAAAAAATGGTACATTTAGGACTTACATTTAACCAGTTAACAGCGCTCTTGTTAAAGCTGGCCCATACAAAAAAACAAAGTTTTTTGTCCCAGTTTCACTGAGTACACCCACTCAGTGGCAGATATCCACATCCAAGTCAACTTCAAATATAAACATAAAAACCTAATCAGTTAAATTACATAGTGGGGAAACCTATATGAGACAGTGATTATCAGCAGGAGCGTAATTGGCCCAAAAAAAAAAAAAAAAAAAAAAAAACATCAATACTTACACAATGCTGTGTGACCAGGAAGTAACCTCTAGTGTATTCAATAGCAGAATGACAGCCTTTACCCAGATGGGGCTATATATAGGTCCAGACAAAAAACGTCACTTCCTGTTTGTTATTCAATAGGGGGCTAATCCCTTTAAAATTAGCCATGTCCCACGGCTCAATATAATGTGCCCAGCTAATCTACGCTATTATTAGATGTTCCGCTTGCTCCAGGGGAACCCCTTATACCCCCCACAGCCATAACTGTAATTATAGAGCAGCCGGGCGGCGGACGCGCTGTGCGTTCCAAACCGCCGCCATCTTGGCTGTAATGGAACGCACAGTCGCGCCCGACTTCCGCCCTGCGTAGTCTGATGTGTTCCTCCTGAACACTTTCATAGAGAGGCGTGGAGCGCAAGCTGTTACCAGCGCTCCCGTCTTCCGCCCGGCGTAGTCTGATGTGTTCCTCCTGAACACTTTCATAGCGAGGCGTGGAGCGCAAGCTGTCACCAGCGCTCCCGTCTCTCCTAAGCTGGGGAAATCACCACTTGTATTCTATATTGAGCAGCGTTAGCTGCGTTCCATATGGGCACCATGTTTAACTCTAAAAGTGCCTGCTTCCCCTCTCAATTCAATCAAGAATTTAACCCCCAATAGAGAACTTCCCCTTAATATATTGATTAAACCATAAATGCATACAAATACTTATATTTACTTATAATGACTTTTTAATAGTGTATAAAAATAACCTTTACCATATACTTACTTAGAGGAATATGTCACATATGTCTTAGTGCACTGCATGTGCCTCCTAACTATATATTAATCAATTAAATTTTATAAGTGAAAAAATAATAATTAGATTTTATTTTTATTTATATTTTTAAATTTTTTAAGTGAGGGTATACTAAAGATGTATACCTATTATTAATTATTTACCTTTTATAGTGAATGTACTAGATAATTAAAAATTTAAAGTGCTCTTAATTTGTATACTAAATTAAACTACAATACGTGCATGTGTTTATATTATACTGCGGGATTCCACCCTTTGTTTTAAAAAATCCTTAATGTGTCGCCCAAAATTTTTATCCAAATTATAAATGCATACATTTATTCAAGCCATTGATACCCTATCTTGGTTGTCCCTAAAGGTCATTACAGCCATAGATAGCCATTCTTGTCAGAACGACCTCAAAAATTTCCAAAAATATCTGAATGGGGCATAATAATAAAAAAATGCTCCTGCTGGCATATCACCGGCCCATTTCCATCAAGATAGTATCCACACTCGTAATATTAAACCAATATGAATAATTAAGTGAAAAGAATTAAATGAAACAAAAGAAAAATGAAAAATGAAACAAACAGGAATAAGGAGGGAGAAAAAGCTACAGGAATGCCACTATGTCCACGCCCTCATTTAATCCACTTGGTGTTAAGGAATTTATCTCTATCTGTCTTAAGTCCCGGCTAACAGGGGACTTTCAGAGTTGCTGCTAGCCATCTTTAAGGCGCGGACGATTAGGTATTTCCCTTTTTTTATATATATATATATATATATATATCAGGGCTGACCCAGGTTAAGTGTTTTTTTTTTTTTTTAAGGTGCTGGGGGTGCCGGAGGGTACCTGTCCTGCCTGCTGTGCTTGGTGTACCTGGGGGTACCGGGGGGTGCAAGGGGTGCTGAAGGTACCTGTCCTGTCTGCGGTCGGATCTCAGCGGAGAAGATGATGTGCGCCGTTGCTGTACCCCCCCCCCCCTCCCCGGCAGACGGTCCCTGCGGCGTGCGGCGTATGGAGTGTCAGTGGCGGGGGTCCCTCTGGCGCATGGGAACTAGTACTAGTTCCTATGCGCTGGAGGGACCGCCGATACTGACACTCCATACGCCGCAGGGACCGGCTGCCGGATGGGGGGGAGGGGGGTGATACAGCAGCGGCGCACATCATCTTCTCCGCTGAGATCCGACCGCAGGCAGGACAGGTACCCCCAGCACCCCTAGCACCCCCGTACCCCCAGCACAGCAGGCTGACAGGTACCCCCCTCTCCTCAGCAGCCGCAGGGACCCCCCTCCTTCCGCAGCAGCTGGGAACATCTTCCCCAGCGCTGCACGCTGTGGACCCGCTGCGGGTGCCTGCACCCGCAGCGGGACCATTTACACCGACATTTACACGGGTCCTATCCGTGTTCTACCCAGGTCAGGACCTGGGTAGAGGACCCGTGTAAATGGAAACGGATACCCCCCATTTACACCGCCGCGGATCCGGGTCTGACCCGCCGCTGACCCGGATTTTTCGGCGGTGTAAAAGGGGTATTATATAGGATCACACCAACAGATAACTCAAATTATAAAGAGCCCAGATACTTAATCCCTGGTGTTGGTTTATTGATAGATTGCAGGTACAGCCATCCTGTTACTAGTGATAGTAGTGTAGTTTGAGCAAAGTTTGGATTCATAGGGGAATTTTTATAGGATGAGATATTCAGAAAGTGAGAGTTTTGGTAAGAAATCTCAGTTTTTTTAAAGCGGCAATCATGTACACTGCAAAACCAGTTGTTTTTTTAAAGTGTAATTGCTGCTTTAAAAAACTGGAGATTTCTTACCAAATCTCTCACTTTCTGAATCTCTCATCCTATTAAATTTCACTTATAGAGTTCACCATTTGCTTAGTTTATACTGAAAACAGATCATGGTGATGATGGAACAGTATTATAGTAGGTAATAACCAGGGCTCTCATAAAGGGGTAAGTAGGAAGCTTCTGGAGTGGTAATGATCAATAGGCAAAGGTGGTGAAATAAATGGGGGCTATGTTTATGCTGGGTGCTGGAGTTTAATGCCCTATTTAAAAAAAAAACTAACCCTGGAGTAAAGGGATTTTAAAATAGTTTTAAAAAAAATACAACAATTAATGGTTAATGAGGGCGATATATGCAAACTTGGGTAGCTGTTACACTGGGAGTGGGGAGTTTACAAAACTAGGGATCTACTACCACAATGGAATGTGACCAATGCTAATGTAGAGAAATTGAAACCGTGGGGGTGTCTACTGCCATGAAAGGCATATGCGAGATTCTCTGACGTGATAATTTTATTGAATAAAATGTCTGAATTCATTTATAAAAATTAAGTTAAGTTAAGGTATGCGATGGACCCGATGGGCACCGTGCTAGGAAACAAGTACCATAGAGATATACTCACTGCTGGAAAACCACAGATTTCAGCTAGAATACCTCACCAGATGACCACTGGATCCTATGGACCTGCCAAACTAGGCAAGTAACCAAAAGACCACCAGCAACTTTGTCAACATTCTAATTATGTTGTCACGTTATCAGTGTCAACATGAATGTGAATGGGTTCATTGTCGACGTGATGAATGTCAACAAAATATACTGAACCCTTTTGTGTTGCCAATGAAATTTGGTTTGCCAATTATCACTGCTTTATCATGTTTAAAATAAATAAAAAGTGTTTTTATATTAACTAATACTATTTTAAAGTCAAATTTATGGCTAAAATTCAGTATGTTTAAATAGTGAATTACATGATCCAACTTTTTCCTTTTTATTGACAAAGGACCTGGCTACACTTGAAACAAGTTTTGTATGAGTAATGGCCAGAAATGTTGTAAGCAGTTAGGCCCATGTTAAAAAAACATAAAGATCAAAAATAACTTGTACAAAACTGAACTTTGTATCATTGTTTTAACATCTTTAATTACATTACCAATGCGAAGACATATTTTATTACCTTTATTTTCTTTTCAAGAATTAACTAAATAAATCAAAATAAATATGGCAGCGCAATGTAATGCCTTTCTCCTAGATGAGGAAAAAAAACATAAAGATTAGGAGGTAAAGGAGCCATTGTTGAAGCAAAAATGGGGATCTGACCGGAACAACAAACTCCTCTTCATCAGAAACAATGTGCCTCCTGGAGGTACTGAAAAACACTCATCAAAGATTATGCTGGCTAGTTATTAAGGGCCTTATTCTGATCGGTGCGGCCAAACGTGAGTACGTTCACTATTAACGTACGCTAGCCATACGCGGCCGTTGGAGTTAAGTCCACCCACAAATCAGCCGCTTACGTACGGGCAGAAACAACATAGAAGGGGAGTGGCGTACAAATGAGCGTACGGCAACGTACGCGGACGGGCCAGCCCTTACACTCCGACAACTGGCGTACAACTGAGCGTACGTCGCCGTTTACGGACGTCTTTCGTCCGTCTTCCCAACGACTTCTTGCGGAGATCTGAGCGTACGCCAGCTTGCACGGACGGGTCCCTATTGTTTTCAATGGAAAACTCAGCTTATGTCACCGCTCGTGAGAGTGAGCGTACGTCCGTGTACGCTGGCATACCCTTCACATATATGGACCTGCAAATCTTGCCTTTCAACTACAATTCTGACAATTGATTAATTAATCTATTTGTTATTCAATTATTGTTTTCTATTAACTCAATTGTCTACCTTAATAAAGACCTAATAAAACAACATTTTAACCCTCATTACATGTATATTTGTTATGTTCTAATGTGGCATTTTAATCACTATCTATGTGTCCCCATATTGCTGTTACTTTTAAATCAAGTTATGTTGGTGTTTCTGTATATGTACTAAATTATGTCCATAATTAGTTTGTCCAAAATGTGTAACATGTATACCTACCCTAATGTTATGTGTGATGTTTTAATCTAACAACATTAAACATTCATGCATTTTCACTATGTGTTATTTTACTCAAAAACACACACATTCACACATCAATCATTACCCCTCACCTCAAATTACAAATATAACTTACATTACACATCTGTATGTACCTACCCTTACAAGCCCTCTAACATATTTATTATTAAAAACACAGGCAACTTCTATCTGAACTTAAACTTTTATTATGAACAAAAATAATAAGGGGGGGGGGGATAAAAATAAATTAAATGCGGGCCTCCAGAAGGCCAAAAAGGATTTGTAAATACAGGAGGGTCAGGACGATCTCCCGCATGAGGGCTGCCACCTCCTCCTGCTGCTGTTCAGTGTCTGTAGTGAAGGGATAAAAAAAAAAATTAATATATAACATACACAAATGTTTGTTGTATTTGTACATAATAAAAAGTTCAGAGTTATGTGTGAAGGCCACATACATTTTTAAACTACATTGAAGATGGGTCTGCTGTAAACACAGTACTAAAAAATAATATGTTAACACACACATACTGTACATAGTAAATAACATTAATTAAATTACTCCTTCTTGGATGAATGTATGCTGTATCCCAATTGGTACTTTGGTTTTGGGGGACTGTCCTCTAACCTCACAATTAGGCTGTGCTATTTAAGGGTTATGACATTGTTGTGGCTTAAGCACTCCTTACTATTTTAAATTTAGGACATTGCTGTACAAATTATAGGCCTACAGCTATGTTTGTAAAGCATGCATCCGCATGGCCTCACACACTATTAACAAAACAATCTCTACATTTATGTTGCACATCATGCTGGGAACTGGAGTTACCCAACACCTGGAGCCACATAACTACCACACCACTAATGTCGGATAGGATGTACTGTTATGTCAATTATTCAAGGGGTGAGGCATGGCCACACTCAAAAAAACCACCAAGGGGACCCTTGTTCCTGGAGAAGGACAGGACACACCTCATGGTCGCCCTGCAGTGATATGTTGCAACTAATGTTGATGTTGGATACACATATGTGGTTGTTGTGATTGTTTATGTGTAGAAATGTGTAGGTAAACATTAGACACATTATTTACTTACGGCTACTTGAGCCATCCTGGTCGCCGCTGGTTGGCTGTGCGGTGGTTGGGGGGGTCAGGAGCAAGGGTAATGGGATGGGAATTTGGATAGAGGTAGTGGGTGTGAGTGGGGATTGGAGAGGTTTGGGGGTGGGTGGTGGAGAGGTGTAGGGGGGTTGGAAATGGGGTGGGGAGGGGGTGGGGGTAGGGGTGTGGGTGGGGGTAGGGGAGGGGGTTGGGGAGGGGGTGGGGGTTGGGGAGGGGGTGGGGGTGGGGGAGGGGGTGGGGGTGGGGGTTGGGGAGGGGGTGGGGGAAGGGGATGGGGAAATTGTGTGGGCCCCAGCTTGAGCCATTGTCTCGGCCTCCTCTTCCTCCTCCTCCTCTTCCTCCTCCTCTTCTTCCTCCTCCTCTTCTTCCTCCTCCTCTTCTTCCTCCTCCTCCTCTTCCTCCTCCTCTTCCTCCTCCTCGTCTGGCTGCTCCAGGGCTGGCTGCTCCTGGGCTGCCTGGTCCCGGGCTGCCTGCTCCCGGGCTTCCATGCGTGCCCTTGCCCGTGCTGAAATGTTCATGTTGATGACATAGAAATCGAAGATTGGGTTGCATAAAAAAGGGGGAAAGAAAAATTCACATTAGTCATGCTCATAACCTTCCAAATTATCATTGCTGTTATATTTCAGACATTTATCATGCAAACTAATTGATATGCTACACCCAAAAACTGAGCAACTACTTAAACCCCCCCCCATACACCCCCTATACACCCATATACACCCCCTATACACCCCATATACACCCCCTATACACCCATATACACCACCTATACACCCCATATACACCCCCTTTACACCCCCTATACACCCATATACACCCCCTATACACCCATATACACCCCCTATACACCCCCTATACACCCATATACACCCCCTATACACCCCCTATACACCCATATACACCCCCTATACACCCATATACACCCCCTATACACCCCATATACACCCCATATACACCCCATATACACCCACATACTCAGGAACATATTTATAAAAAGTACAGAAAACATTTGCAAAAAAACGCAGACATACTAGTAATAAAAACTTACATCGGGCAATATGGCGGCGAAGTGTGCAGAGCAAAACTGGCTGCCGCCGGCGCAGGTCAGACCAGCGCCGCTCCACTTGCCCCAGGCTTCTGCGGACGCCGGTCGTGGAGTAGATTAGGCGGCGGGCAGCAGTATACGCCCGCCGCTTGTCCATATTGCTTACATATGGGCCCCTGGGCCCCAGGTGACGGTCCATGACCTCAACCAAGGCCAACAACTCCTGGGTCGAAAACGGCCTAGCCCTGGTTGAAGTCATAGTGCCAATGGCGCAGTTAATAATTGCAGGTACATATATCACTTTTGGTGCTTGCTGATTGGTCTAAAAAATTGTTTGTTTGGTATTAACTTTATTAATCCTTCTTACATTAACAAACTGGATGCGAATAGAAACTTACGCGGACCGTTCCGATATACACAGACCAAAACCAACAGCATGCATTCAATGTATAGAGAGGAACTGTATATACAGTGTGCGAAAAATAATACACGCAAGCGTCTACTTATAAATACGCTGCTTAAAGGGGGCACAATACACCGTTTTCCATGGAGAGACGTACTGTATATACAGTGTGCGAAAAATAATACACGCAAGCGTCTACTTATAAATACGCTGCTTAAAGGGGCACAATGCAACATGTTGGTGTATGACAATTTCAGACTCATTACATATGTAAGGAAAGCATTATAACGTGATGTTTTGAAATGTGACTCACAAAGCATACACGAACTCCAACAGATACCAGCTGACAACACTCATCATTGGAATGACAGGTGCACACATTTCACGATGCAGAACACAATGCTCCACAACCTGTGTATGTGCATATACAGGTGATTGATCAGGTGCGTTGAGACCTGCGTAATTTAAGCGGCAATTATCGGCGGGAAATATCGGCGTAAATTAGCAAGTACATTGCGGGAAAAAATATACGCCCCCTTGTTCTGGGCGGGAGATTAACATATAAATATTCAGTCAGATGCAGGCCAGAATTGCTGCAAACATGTCTAACTCAGACGATTCCGCAGCTGAGGACGCTCTGCAGAGAGCACAAGCAGAATCCCTGCTTGAAGCGTTACAGAAGAGGGAACAGGAGCGGAGAAGGAGGGCTCAAGAGAGAGGTAGCCTGCCAGACCAAGCGGGCCCCTCACTAACAGGCCCTCTTCAACCACCACCAGCTCCACAAGGGCCAAGCAACCAGCCAGAACAAGAGGTTGCATCTCTCCAAACAGGTGTGACCCAGCAGGTGCATGGTGAGAGAACTGGGGCCACCAGAAAACAGGCTGCAACATCGAGGGTGAGGACTGAGCAGGATGCCACCACCAGAAAGAGAAACCCTGCATTTGTAGAGGCAGAATTAAGAATCTTAGTGCCCAGGGCACGCGAATGGATAGAATTGGCAACCAGGAAGCCGGGTGCCAGTGCAAGGAGAAAGCTTTGGGACAAGATCACAGAGGAAGTGAACCAGGTGTCACCAGTGGTCAGAGATTGGCTAGCGGTGAAGAAAAGGTTAGTGTGTTTGTCAGGGCTATTTTTCAGCAGGCTCCAGCAGGAACTGAGGCCCTTATTCTAGTTCACTCAGACAAAATATTTCTTAGATGGACAAAACCATGTGCACTGCAGGTGAGGCAGGTGTTACTTGTGCAGAGATAATCAGATTTGGGTGGGGTTTTACACCTGCCTCACCTGCAGTGCACATGGTTTTGACCATCTAAGAAATATGTGGTCAGAAAGAGTGACCTAGAATAAGGGCCTCAGTTGCTGCTGGAGCCTGCTGAAAAATAGCCCTGGTGTTTGTCCCCCTGATAATGTCATATGTGTGTACATATGTTACATGTATGTTTTGAGAATAATAGAAAGGTGTGTTTGTAGATAGTGCTACACTTCAATGTCACATGTGAACACAACCATGTCTAATAACCCACATTGATATATGAAACATGCACCATTGGTGTGATGTGAGGTTATGGGCACAGTTCTGCTCATGTGAAGTATGTGATGGGACAAGAGAAAGTGTGTTTTTGAAAGAGTTGTTGTAACATGTTCCATATGATGCTACTGAAACAAGAATGAGCAAACTGTGCACATGTAGCTGGTGAGAAACTACACATCCCAGTATGCCATCCCATAGTTAAATTACTCCATAATAACCACATTGTCAAGCTATGGTGGAATGTGTAGTTTCACAACAGGTGGAGGTGCATAATTTGGCCATGGATGATGTCATTTCTGCATAGTGATGTATGTATGTGCATTTAGTGGCCTAATGAATGTGATGAGACACTGAAATGCCTCCTAATGGAGACATGAATGTGTGTGTGGGACACATATGGCTAAAAAACATAAGATCACCCACACTAGGAAATGTCACGTAGCTAGGGGTACCACCTAGTCCCTTTAATTCCTGACACATATTAATTACACAGGTTCTGTGGCTGGCTGACTTCAAGACTCCACTTCACCTAATTTTAAACTGCCACAGAACCTGTGTAAGTAACATGTGTCCGGAATTAAAGGGACTAGGTGGTAACCCTACACGTAGCACAGTGGTGCACATATCTCATGGTGATATTTGTATTTTTAAACTTGTAGGTGGACTGACTTCAAAACGGCAATGAAGAGGAAGATGACTGACCGGTACAACCACAGCATGTCCACCGGGAGAGGTCCTATGCCCGATCATTTGGAGTATACCCCCCCTGGAGCAGGACGCCTTGGACGTCATTGATGTGGGCGAGGTCAGGGGGATCTCCAATATGGACAGTGAGCTCCCGGCGGAGGTCTTTGATGCTGCTTTTGATGGTAAGTCACAGTAATGCATTGTATTTTGAAAGAGATTTTTTAGTGCGTATGTGATGGTGACATTTTTTTCAATTATTATCCTAGCAGAAGCAGAAACCCAGGATGTACCGGCAGCATCTTCCTCTGCAGAGCCACAGGTGGAGCGAGTGGTCCAGCCTCCACCAAGAAGACACCCCCAGCCCCAGCCACAGGAGACATGGGAAGAGAGCATGATGGTGACGCTGGAGAGGATCGAGCAGCAAGGGGTGGATGCTGCGCTCCGTCAGCAGCAGATTGGGGAATTTTTGGAGGATTGGAAGGCCACAAACAGGCAGCAGTGTGAGGCCTTCAACCGCATTAATGACACTCTGGCGGCTGGCATGCAAAACATTGGCCAACACCTCAGCCGCCTGAATGACATTCTTGCGGAGCTGCTGCCCACCGCCAGGTCCCTAAGGGACAATCCCCCATCTGCTGCCCCACCCCAAGCTGCTCCCCAACCTTCCACCTCTGCTGACCCTCCTGTGTCCACTAGGGGAAGACGCCGCAAGCCATCTGACCCAAAGGCCCCTGTCCCCAAGGCCCCATCTAAAAGTGGGAGAAAAGGGCCCAAATAATGAGACCTGGTTCACTTCCTCTGTGGTTGGACCCCAAATGTTTAAATTGCACTGGACATCCACTTCCTGAGTTGGCCATCTATCCATTTGCGTGCCATGGGCATTAAAGTTCTTATTTTGACCTCTACAAATGCAGGATAAATTTTTGGTGGTGTGTATCTTGCTTAGTATTCACCCTGGTTGTTGCAGTATGTATTCTGGTGTCCCCATTTCTTTCACCATTGCATTTGCAGGGTAACACATGTTTGGAGATATGCAACCTCTTGTTCTGGCTGTTTTTTTATTTTTGTGTCTATTTTATTTGTTTATTTAATTTCTGACATTAAAGTGTCAAATAAGCTGTGATGCTGAACAGCAAATAAATTTCTTTTACCAATTCAATAAAAATTGTGGTATGTGTAATTTCTTGTGTGAAACAAATACTACATTTATGTGTACTTACTGACCAGGGTATTTTTGCAAATTTGTTGAAGTGTGGTAGAAGTTCCCCATGTGTAACCCTCTCCATGGCCATTGCCATGTTCCTATCCAACTTTTCCCAGCTAATTAGTTTGTGTCAGCACATGTGCAGAGCAACTTAATAGGTGAGAAAGCAGTTTGTGTGCAGGTGAGGTAGCTCCTACAGTAGTAGGTAAAAGCAGGTCCAGAACAATGCTTTCCTCATGGAGTGGGTGAGGCAGACAAACAAGGGTGAAAAGGTAAATTTGTGTAGGAATGCATATGTGTCCTCCCTAAAAAAAGATGTGTGAATGGGCCAAACATGATAAAATTGCTTGTGAACAAACATGTATAACTTTTTAAATATATATGATTTTACAGTGTCATAAGCAGATGTAGGAATCCTTTGTTAGAGAGATGTGAGTGCAATAATGTGATTGGTGGCATCTTACATCCAGAGTGTAGTAACATCCAATTCATAGCAGATGAGATAGTGGTAGAGTTCTGTATTTTGGGTACTATACAAAGATTGTGTGCAAAATAGTGGGCATGGGCTTAAAACATTGCTGAAACATCCTTTGTAGGTGTTAGATGTGGTTTATGTTATTGTATCCTAAATACAAAACCTATGTTTGTATTAGAGTGAACACGTTGACACGTGTCGACTTGTGTAGATTGAGTGTGCTACTGTGTAAAGTCTATGAAAGCACGTAGTGAATGTGTCTAACTGTTTAGCAAATACCTACCTTAGCATATATAAGCAGGTGTTAAAAAGATTCTTACCTTAAATTAAACAAACGTTTAAATGTCGAGAAGTATAGAAAGATAAGCTTCCAATGTGTTTGCGTGCTGTGTGTGGCTTGCAGGTAGTGAAATCATGGTTTGGACTTAATAGACTGCAGCATTGCTTATTACATTCAGGTGTATGTGTTTGAGTAGTAATCAGCGTTAATTAGCTAACTCAGGCGCACGCTGGCATGCGGTATCTGTAGGGGTGGTCTGAGCTGGAGGTTGGCGGCCGCCTGTTTGGTGGCCGAAATGAACGGTGCTTTAGACGATCGTGCGGTAGTAGCACCGCTCATTTTTGGTGCACACCCCCGTGTACGCCCATATTTACGCCCATTTTCCCTCATTATTTCGGCCGCTCCCCTCAACACGCCCCTATGCCGCCCCCATTACCCGTACACTCGCGTACAGGTTTTTTCGCACGTAGAGACCCGTCCGTAAGCGTTGTGGAGTGTTCGCGCCTGCGCATTAGCGAATTGGCGCATGCGCAGATCATGAAAAACACCGGGACGTACGCGTACGGCCCGGCCGCTCCAACCAGAATAAGGCCCTAAGTAACAGAGCAGCAGTACAAACACACAGCAATTTAAAGCTATTAGTATCAGCTGTGAAACACACAGCAGAGGCAGAAAAAAAGTGCAAGGTGGAATTGTCCAATCCAAACTTGTTGAATATTAAAAAAAGACACACAGAAATTAAAAAAAACAAGCACTTCAGTGACATGGACTGCCACTTTTTTGGCTAAAGTTCATGGTTTTGGGCCCCACAAAACAATATTTTGGAAGGGCTACCGCTGATAACAAATGAGGCGGTTGATGATGAGGGTTTTACTTACATTGTGATTTTGTAAAATTAATTTAATGAACTCACTACAAAATGCATAGCATGGAGGAGATGCAAAACTTTGGCCTCACAAATGGAGCAGATGCTTCTGGTAACGTTAGAATTGGGTAAAAATAATCCCACACCCGTGAGGTGCCTTTTTTTAGGTCTTATGCACAGGCATCACAATGGCCTTCTCTTTCATCGAGAACAGATGCTACAGGTGGCTGACTTACATCCTTGAGTTCTGTTATGTCATCAACATCATCTTTACTTGTACTGCACATCCCTACATTTGCAGATGGTGCAGAAATGGTGGAAGGAAGCAAAGGAAATGTCTCTATGAGTACAGTGTGAGAAATGTCAGACTCACACATAGCTCTGGGATTTGTAAACAGTTCTTCAGCCAAAGAGGGGTACATTTACTAAGATGGGAGTTCAATTGAATAGTGGATGTTGCCGATAGTAATTAATTTGATTCTACTTCTTATCTATTAATCACCTTCTAGAAGATAATAGATAGCATCTGATTGGTTGCTATGGGCAACGTCCCATCTTAAATAGAACTTCCATATTAGAATATTTACCCCACAGTGTTTATATTTGTTAGTGTACTGAAGCATTGACTGGCTCTGTAATACACAATTATTTTGTGTTTTATTGGGGCATTTTGTATACTTATTTTTTACACACTGCTGCAAACCACTGTATTTATATAGAAATAGAGGCACACACTGGTGTGCACTAATAAAAGGGTTAATGCTGCACTGAAAACATGAAAAAAACCCACCAGTGTACACGGTGCACCAAGGGTTAATACTGTTACTGTATTTTGAGTGTGCTCAGACTGCACCGTAATACTGCCCACCTTTATTAGGAGGACGTGCTCCCTTTTATTACGTTGTGTGTTATGCAATACATGATTTGTTACCTAGTTATGTGGCAACATGTTATATGTTCCCACCTCCACGTTGTCACTTGACTGATGCAATGTAACCAGAGAAAAATCCTAGTATGCGCATATATACCTGGCCAATAAATCTGATTCTGATTCTGCTGCAGTTACTGTAAGTTACAGCACACATGTGAGAGACATAATGTAGACAAAATTCAAGTAATCTATAGATGTTCCTTACTGCACTATAAAAAAGAATGCTATGCTTACAGTACATCATTTGGCATGGCCAGTATATTATGTTAGGAACATGTAGTTGCATGCCAAACAGTGAGTTCTGCTTTAATATTTTAAAGCTTCCTCAACAGCACCAGTGTGACTATGAATTTGCACCAAAAAAGGGTTAATGTTGGTTAACGCTACACTTAGGTGCTCAGGGCTGCGTGCACCAGTATAATGGACTGGTGCATTCATTTCTCCCCTGGCAGTCTTATGATTGCTCTCCTTCTAGTGTTCCTATGTGAAATGGTGCTTTAATCAATGCAGGAGGGACTTAAATTGAATCTGCAAGATCCAATGCAGGCAAGTTGAAATTGCATTGGTCTGGAGTCCGACTATGGTAGCAAAACCCAAGTCATGGCTCAGATCCTAAAAGTTAGGGTGGACTCAGTTCTTGAAGAACCAAGCTCACTTGTCATGAAGCCCATCTATCTGTAATTCAGACTCTGAGAAGGAGTCTCTGAACCACCACAACCATCGGACTAGGGTTACCTCCTTTGTGTTGAAAGATTCCTGGACAGTGGCCCGCCCCTTGATCCACCCACAGCCCACCCCCAGCCCCACTCCTTGACTTATGTGGCATAATACAGTATGTACTTGGCTAGTACATATTATGCCAAATAAGGGGTGCTTACCTACATGCTCATTGCTAGGGGTTTTTGCTCAATGCCAGAGGTTACATGCTTGATGCCATGGGCTTCATGCTCATTGTCTTAGGGGAATTAAATGCTAATTGCCACGGGGGGAGTTAAATGCTTGTTGCTATGGAGGATTACATGCTCATTGCCACAGGGATGTTAAATGCTCATTGCCAAGGGGAGTGAAATGTTGATTGCCAAGGTGGAGTTAAATTCTTTCATTAGATCTGCAACCAATATCGGGCATTAATGCATCTGGTTTTAATGGATTAGTTTGGTTAATTAGGTCATGTGTCCATAATACCACATTGCATCTTGTTAGTATTTATATCTAAATTTTTGACCATCACTTGCTTCTGATCTCATGTGATGTTTTCAGACTGCGCGCAGATATGTGACCGATACCTTGTACTCCCGTTCCTCTCTTGGCACTGACTGTCTGCGACATGTCTGCTTCACTCGCCTGCAATTCAGAGGGCGGAGGGACAAAAGGAACCCCAGAAGAGCAACACCCGAAACACAATTGCAAAATACTGTCACCACACGTGAGGACGGTGAAAGGATATTTTATTATGCAGCAAATTGTCACAGTTCACCGCCTGGATAAATATTAAACCATGCAATAACAGTAATGACAATTGGCAGTAAATGATAAAAGATTTAAAGAATGTTTTGCCTATATGATATTGTGTGTGATGGGGTCACTGTGGCACTATAGGCCACACTTCACACAATACGCTGTGTAATAATGATGATACACCTCTCCAAGCAACAAATGTGATGAAAGACAAAAAGAATGGTAATGATTTGAAAAAGGATATTGTGCGCGATGGGGCCACTGTAGCACCACAGGCCGCAATTTGCACGGTATACTGCACCTCGAGTACACTTATGCAATTATATCACATTACAAACAATTTCAACCGTCAATAAAGAAGATATGCAATACCATTTAAAGAAATGCCAACAATGCAAGGTAACTGGTTCTGTTCAATAATAAGAACAAGTGTCCTGGCTTAAAAGGATGAGTCTCTGAACTGCACAGTTCTGTTAGGATTTAAGGTACCTGTTGGGCCTAGGTGTACCATGACTTTGAGGGGCTAATAACAGAATTTGTAATCCATAACAGCAGGGTCCTGAGTTCTGTCCCAATGCCAAGACTGAAGAATGCCCCTTTTATTGCAAGAACTGTATTACAGGTTGAGTATCCCTTATCCAAAATGCTCGGGACCAGGAGAATTTTGGATAATGGATTATTCCGTGTTTCGGAATATTTTTATATTTTAATGATGTTTTTTTAAGTATCTTGCATTTATGCTGTATAAACACATAAAATACACACATATATATTTTATTACCACATAAAATACACACAAATATATTTTATTTGTTCAAAAATCAAGGTTTCAAAACATGAAACAAAATTTGTGTACTATCTCAGATACTGAATTTGCATGCCAAGCAGTCATTTTCTTGTACATATATAGTGCCAGTTACATATCATGTCACCAGTAGTGCTGTTACAAATGTCCCCAGTGAGTTTTTAGCAAAAAAAAAAAAATTTCTTCACTTTCTGGAATGTCTGGTTTTCGGAATAATTCGGATAACGGATATTCAGATACGGGATACTCGACCTGTACTGTAATCCCTCTGAGTAGATGGAGACCATGCGTTTTTTTGCTTAAAGTCACTGGGGTTGAAGGAGGGTGCTTCCAATTAGAAATTCTCATGCAAACGTTTCCTTATAACTACTGTAACAGAGACTGCTGTGAGGGGTTCAACTTTTCCTTTGAGGTGATGGCCTGGCAGTATGGGAAAGGTGCAGGCAGTCTCTTAGTTGTGGGTTTTAAAATGGCACCTGTACAGAAGCAGTGTAATGGAGGGCATAGGCCTGACAGGTAAACAGGATTAGATAGCCTTGTCAGTGATCCTGCAAATGGCGGGGTCCGGGGTTCCCAATTGGCTGGGTAGAACCAAAGTACCTGACTGCCTGCTGCTGTTGCTGGCTCCGGCCAGTCATGACTCCTTGTTCTCTGCTGTTCTTCAATCAGCGCCTGGCCACTGGCTGCCTGCTGCCGCCTAACTGGGCTGCTGCGCTGAATCTGCTGGGCTCCCTCTTTTCTGGGTCTCCTCCAGAGCCGTGGCCATGTCGCTGCTCCGGTCCTCTCTCCCTTGGATCCTGGTGTGCTGGCTGATGTGTCACCCGGTATACGCGCCTCCGCCGTCACCCGCTGTCAATCACCGCCAGAGCCACTTCATGGTCCTCCTGTTCACCACTCTGTTCTCTGCTGTCAGCGGCTGTTTTTGGGGCACCACTGTCAGCAGACTCTCCTCCCTGCTCTGTCCTCACACCGCCCGCTGCTGCGCACACCTTCTCCCTTCAGCTTCAGATCTCCACAGTCTTCCTGAGTGACCCTCCTCTGCTGTCTCTCCTCACGGCACATGCTACTTACACCTTACTTCCTGAGGGGCATTCAGCAGACCGCCTCCCCTCACACACAGATCAGCTCCTCCCCTTCGGTTTGGTGCTCACTGACCACCAATCCTCAGGCACCCTTCTTTCCTGCTTTTCAGGGATCTGCAGGTCAGTGCTGGGTCCTAAGGTCCTGTGTGTTGAGCTGGTTGCTGCAGGGTGGTTGCCTAGCAACCCCCCCCCGAGGCCTGTGTTTCAGTGTCAGCACATCACATATATAGGTAGCACTGGCCCCTCACAGAAAGAGGGTACCCCAATACTAGGGTATCACAGTCATCTCTGGTATGGCCCATTGCTATGGTCCGTTGTGCACTTTATGGTCTTGCTGCACTCTGGCTCTCCTTATATGTCTACTATACAAATAACGTGTCAGGTCTCAATGTTAGTTTAAAATTATTAATGTTAGTAATCATTCAAAACGTTGGTGTGTTGCAGGAGGGGAGGACACCCTTCACCAATAGTAGGTTTAGTGATACCTTTATTTTCTTTTAGCTGAGGATTACTATGGAGGAAGGCGCTAGCTATGCTTACAATGATGCTGACCATGTCCACCCACAAATACAGTCCCACTAGCCATACCCACCCTAGTGGGACTGTATTTCCCCCTCTAGGCCCATGGGGAAATGTTCTGGTTGAAATTACCGCTATTGTCCATTTATGGCAGTAGCCTATTAGCATGTTATTACATCATTTTCATGTCTAGTCAGCCTTATGTTCAAAATCACAGCTTTACTAGTTGTATAAGAACTTGCATTGTAAGATTTGTATTAATTAGTAAAGTAGTTCATAAACATGTTAAAGACACATCCGGTAGATTGTCTGTGTCTACTTAATAGCAGTAACTAAGCAGAACACACAATAATACAGCTGCTATCCAGTTGACTATATTGTTTTTGTTAATGTCTACAAATGTGGTCTTTATCAAAAAACAATTCGATATAAAGCTATATTGCCATTAATAACAACATACGTATCTGTAACCATCACTATGTGCAGATGATTCCCATTAAAACTCTTTAAATGAGGTATATACAGTATATATATATATATATATATATATATATATATATATACTTACTTTACAGATTTTTCAGTTGAACTAGCAGTATTTGTCTGAGCTCAAGATCGTAGGAAGAAGACAGCAAAACAGGGGATTTGTAGTTATACCAATAAAGAAACAAAAAATGCACATACAGATTGTTGAATTCCCCTAGATATTTAATAAACATATTGGTAACTAATTGACAAAACTAGAAAGTAATAGATTACATTATGAGCCCGAGCCATACCTGTTCACTAGGCTGAGAAGGGATGCGAAAATATACGTATGCATACACATCCGTTAGAATGTGGCAGCATAGAGGAGAAATAAGATGATGGTTGCATACCATCGAAGGATTTCACCTACTGTGCTCGGTGCACGCAGCCGCCACGTGACCCATGAGGCTGCACATATCCACATGATTTCGGGCAGGTGCCAGTGCCATGTACCCACCCCGAACAGGCAGAGGTATGCCTGCATTCGCAGGGGCCCGCCCAGCGTTTCTATCGGTGTGCCCATCGTTTTTGTGGGCATGCCCATGGAATGCCAGGGATCCACTCCCAGAATGCCCCCTGCCTGTCAGTCAACCGACATATGTCCAGAGAAGGCTACCCTTCACACGGTCCGTACACAAGGGGACCCGCGCACAGCGTAACGTGCGCATGCGCAGCCTATTGATGTTTGGATGGGCTGGCTGCCAATTTGTAGCACACCAAAAGGGTATGAATCAGGCAGCCTTGTATGGTTAGGGTTATAGGATGTGGGGTTTGTATGGTTAGGGTTATAAGCTGCGGTGGGGGGGATTTGGTTAGGGTTATAGGCTGCGGGTGTGTGTGTATTGTTAGGGTTATAGGCTGAAGGGTTGATTAGGGTTATAGGTTGTGGGTGTGTGTACGGTTAGGGTTATAGGCTGCAGTGGGGGGGTATATGGGTAGGGCTATAGGCTGCAGATGTGTGCCTGTATGGTTAGTGTTAAAGGCTGTGGTGTGTGTGCCTGTGTGGTTCGTGTTATAGGCTGCAGGTGGGTGTATAGTTAGGCTGCTGAGGGGAGTGTATGGTTTGAGCTGTAGGGAGGAGGATGGGTGGGGTTAGGCTGCATGTGGGTGGTGAAAGGTTGGGATGTGGGGGGATGGTTTATATAAGGCAAGTCTACGGGGGATGTATAGTTAAGGATAGGCTACTGGGAGGTATATAGTTAGGGTTAGGCTGTGGGGGGTGTATAGTTATGTTAGGCTGCGGGGGAGATGATGTATAGTTAGTTTGGCTGTGTTGGAGGGGGTGTATAGTTAATTGTAGGCTGCGGGGGAGGGGGATGTATAGTTAGTTAGGTTGCGGGGGAGGGGGTGTATAGTTAAGGTTAGGCTGCAGAGAAGGAGGATAGATCGTTAGTTAAGCTGCTGGGGAGGGGGGTGTACAGTTAGAGTTAGGCTGGGGGAGATGATTTTGTTAGGCTTCAGGGGATGTGTGGTAGTTACTAACCTGACCCCCTGTGCTTGAAAGGAGGCTGCTTTGGGGGGGGACACCGGACCAATTGCCTTCACTGCAGCTCTTCATTCATGGGGACCTCTGGATCCCGGCAGCCTTCTTCCCCTTGCTCCGCTCTGCACCCAGTGCACCGCACCCTCCTGAGCTCCCTAATCTGCTGCTGCTCTTCTTTCAGTCCAGTGGCTGGCACCATGTACTCGCTGCTCTCCTCTTCTGCTCCCTCCCCTCCAGAAGACCCAGGCTGCGTGACTCCTGACAGGCATGGAGTAGACACGTGCATTTTGCAGGCTGAGGGAGAGAGACACACTGGGAATCCCATGGCAGGCCTGCAGTGTCTGGGTCACATGGTACACCAGAGCATCCTATCAGGTCTGCTACCTCCCGTACACGGGCTTGCACACCCATGCTGTGTGTCCATTAAGAAAATTAAAATGGCGGCGGCAGCATACGGTGTAGACGGCAGTGAGCCCCATGATCTCCTTGGGCACCGGTGCACTGCACTGGTGGTAGTTCCGCCCCTGATGCTGTACTATTGGTGCCACTGGACACGACAATCTTTGTTTGCAGCCCCATTCAAACAATAGCAACTTGTCTCCAAGGCAATAAGTAGGATGATTTGAAAGTGGATAACTTGCAATATAAACTAATCCTATTCTATTGTAACTATTTATTTTCTTGTACATTCTATACAATGATAGCTGATTGGTTGTTATTGGCCCCACTTACAAATTAACCTCTCTGTAATCTCTTATTTTCTGGGGACATGCAATGCAGAAAGGATACTTTTCTATGGCTAACAGCTGAATTCAACGTGCACCCAATTATTCAGCTCCCATTTTTTTAAAGCTCATAGAATTATTTTACGTAATTGTTATCGTCAGTAAGTGAAAGGGTTGGTAAAACAGCAATGTCATTAAGGAAAAAGTAAATATGGAGTCTAAATTGAGATTTATGCCCCATATTTTCATTGACTGAATGAATCTTCTTTTCTTTCAAGTGCTAATATTTCAGTTTTTTTAATGTGCCAATAAAATATGTTCCTCTGGCTGTAGTAGCCAGGTACAGTATGTTGAAATTTTAATGCAACAGAATCGTCAAAGTCTCTTACATGATGACTCATATACAGTGGTTGTAGATTTATTGTGGTGTTGTGTACTGTTCATTGGATCTATAATATTGTTCATTCTCTATTTTCATTGTTTGATCCTCCTTGACAGCACAAACAATTACTGACATATAATACTGCGGTTGACACATTTTATTAATAGTAAATGTATATCTGCCAACAGTCTCCAACTTGATTAGCTAAGACTTACTTCTGTGCCATCCAGTTGGCAGTTGGACTGACAGTGTGGAATTTTATTTCCAGAATATTTTATACTAACTGAAAATCCTGGGTTAAATTCTTCATTATTAAGATGATTTAGAAGCAACTGTCAACATTTTAAAATATTCTGCAGTTTATCAGCTCCTCCAACATACCCAAGAGTTGGCTGCCCAGTGTATATTTTTGCTTTTTTTGGGGAGGTGGGGGGTTCACCAATTGCCTTAATCCACAGCTTTCTTTTCTGTTCAATGTATTATACATTTTTTTATTTTATCAATATTCATATTCCACGGCTTTTGGTTCCACAATATTTTCTGTCTTTCCGCCTCTACAGTGTAACAGAATAATGGTTATTTCTGTTACTACAGTTTAAAAAAATGTCATTTACATCCATCCAGCAGAAGGCTGATGACAGGCTCCTTGTGTCAAATATCTGCCCAGCATACACCAATGGGAGGTTTTATTGGGACCTCAAACCCCTAGTATGTCTTCTTGGATACAGTGCTAACACTCTGTGTAGTTTGTAGTCCGTCCAGTGAACAGGCTTCCTGGGACAAAGTTCTGCTCAGCATACACCAACAGAAGAATTGACTGGGAATCTAACCACCTTAATACCTGGCCCGGATTCAACTGGACCTCATTTCTTTGGTTTCATTCCATTCAATGCAGAGTTGCCAGAATGCATAACCAGACAAAAAAGATAAACAGACCAATGAATTGTATATGTAAAATTGCATTTTCTCAAATAAAATGTAAGTGCTCCAAGGTTTTCCATAAAGTGCTCCAAAGTTTTCCATAATGTTGCTACAGCACACAATGTGTCCGATTTAAGGTGGCCATACATACGCAGATTTATCTGCAGATCTGTCTGGTTGGAACAAAAACATGGGAGAATGAGAGCAAATGGCAGTTGACCATTTGCTTGGAAATGCTGGAAAACTGACAAACTGTCACTCATCCATAACTATGTTTTTGTTCCAACAGCCAGATCTGAAGATAAATCTTACTAGTGTATGGGTCTAAAGACAAAATTTAAATACAATTAGTGACACTGAGATTCCTTTTCTTATTGTATCTAACTGATTCTAATTACTATCCTTTACATTAGGAACAAATAGCACTACTTTTCTGTTTGATTAGATATAATTTGTGTCAACTTTTTGAGCATATATAGCATTTATATATATACATCATTCCTATTTGTATTTGAAACTACAGGCACTCACTTTAACAAGCCTCAATTGCGATCAAACTATGTTTTTATGCTTCTGAAACTGCTACAAATTAGAGCTCATGCTAATTGAGTTGTCAGCAATTATAGTGTCAGAAACATACAATCAATTTTTTGCATTGATCTACAATCTCTGAACATAATGACCAACTTTGTGCCTTAAACTACTATCTCTGAACATTTATCTGACATCATTGGCTGCATTTCACAATTGGATACACTTCTCTTGCAGGTTTGAATTGTGGTCAAATTGATTAATAACTTGCTATGCTTTAAAAAATCCTACAAACTAGAACTGGGGTAGCTAACCCTAGTCCTCGAGAGCTACCAACAGTTAATGTTTTGCAGGTCTCCTCACAGAATCACAAGTGAGCTAATTAGCTCCGGTACTCTTTACTTAGAAGGGCGCCCACGATTTTGATCGTGGGCATCGTTAGTAAAAAATCTCGGGCATCTCGGGCATTGAATGCACTAAAAAATCGGGTGCGATCAACCGACGAGATGCCCGAGATTTCCCATAGGGAACAATGTTAAATGTCTCAATTGACCCAATTTTCCTGTTCAATGCCTCAATTGACCCGATTTTTCCATAGGAAACAATGTTAAATGGGCCACAGAGGCCAAATAGGCACCCTGAAGTGTATAATGGCCACCCGAATTGTTAACGCCACCCCACGATCAACGTCAACCCGATGCGTGGCGAGCGCAGCGAGCCCGCGAGGGGCGGCGGTACGCGTCCTACGACCTTTTCATACCCCCACTATCCACGTTGGCGTGGAGTTGAGAATAGAAAGTGTGGCGAGCGCAGCGAGCCACCGAGCCCGAAGCGTGGCGAGCGCAGCGAGCCCCGCGAGGGTACGTGGACAGCTGTGAAGCCCGCGAGGGGACGCGGATACCTGTGAAGGTATCCGCGTCCCCTCGCGGGGCTCGCTGCGCTCGCCACGCTTCGGGCTCGGTGGCTCGCTGCGCTCGCCACACTTTCTATTCTCAACTCCACGCCGACGTGGATAGTGGGGGTATGAAAAGGTCGTAGGACGCGTACCGCCGCCCCTCGCGGGCTCGCTGCGCTCACCACGCTTCGGGTTGACGTTGATCGTGGGGTGGCGTTAACAATTCGGGTGGCCATTATTCACTTCAGGGTGCCTATTTGGCCTCTGTGGCCCATTTAACATTGTTTCCTATGGAAAAATTGGGTCAATTGAGACATTGAACAGGAAAATCGGGTCAATTGAGACATTTAACATTGTTCCCTATAAGAAATCTCGGGCATCTCGTCTGTCGCATCGCACCTGATTTTTTAGTGCATTCAATGCCCGAGATGGCCGAGATGGGCGCCCTTCTAAGTAAAGAGTACCTTAGCTCCATCTGTGTATCTTTTAAAATGTGTCAGTGATTAATGAGTGCAGCTGTGCAGCAGCTAGGTTGTCTGGAAAATGTGAACTGTTTGTAGCTCTCGAGGGCTAGGGTTAGCTACCACTGAACTAGAGCCTATATTAATTGAGCCGCCACGGACCATAGCAGTAACATGCAGTAGGTAGCAGTTATTCATATCAGAAGCCAAATGCACACTACCTAGAGCCATCTGTGAGCATAAATATAGATGAAGTTTGAAACCAATAATATTGTATATCCTGTCTGTAAGCCTCTAATTACGTGTTATATAAGCTATTTTACCAGGGCTAAAGGCATACCCTATTTAGGGACGGCACTAACAGGACATGGTTCCTTAATACTAAACTATACCCAAGGGCTCGGTTATATCCTTTTAAACATTTTGCCTTAAGTTTAGAAGGAACAGATTTCACCACTCTGCAATTGAATATGTATTCATGAATACAGTCATTAAATACAGCCTCTTGAAAATTGTGGATTACAGGATTGAATATCCGATCAGTTGTAAACCCCACATAAAAAAGGCTGTTATAAAACTTTTTGATTGAGCTATGTACAGATATACAAATATTATTTATCTGTGAGTGTAACCGAGACATTAAGTCATCCATTAAAAAACTTTTTATAAAATTCAAGCATGCCCCAACACATATAGTCTTCTACATCTTATTGATAAAAAAAATTCCAGGAGTCTTGTCAGAGTATGCAACCCGAGCCTGTGTTCAAGTCTGTGGCCCTTATTCTGGTTCACTCGCAAAGGCAAATTCCTTCTCAAATGGACAAAACCATGTGCACTGCATGTGGGACATATGTAATTATTTATCTGTAAACATAGCACACACCAACATATCACCTTCACAAAAATAGTTTTTTTTTACAGTCATGAACATTACATTTTTACAGAGCTATCGATGCGAAATTGTATGCGCTCAACCACTTGGTGAAGCAGTTGGACCAAACCAAAGCAGGTATGTCTTCTACATTCTGGATGAACATCTCCACTGTCCACTTTCAGTCACTCAAAATCCACCCCATGCATCTTGCACTTGAATTATGGTGACATGAAGAAGTCACAGGGCCCAGTTCTGTACTCTATGGTGGCTGACCAAGATGCTGGATGCATCCATGGGCCAGTAAATCCACAACTTTCCTGGACTTGAGGACAGGTTCATTGTCATAATGGATAAAGACACACAAGTTGTTAAATGATGCATGGAAATGGCTTTCAGAACTTGCGACAGGCATTGGTTGGTGTAACAATCCCCAGTGATGATGTACTACTGCTCAAGTGATACAATAGCTACAGTACATGACCATTCTTGGCCACAAAAAAGGCCATCTGCTTGGCCACACTGCACTCACGTTAGAATGTCTGTGATAGAGCACCTCTGACTGTGATCCACTGGGCCGTTGTAGATGTATGACCGCCTTTTCCTCATTGACAAGCAACAGCATAGGGAAGAGGGACATATTGCATCCATTTTCTGGTAGTTACCAGGCACAAAGCACAGTTTCCTTGGCCTGGAAAGCTGACTTGCAACAGGCAGCCTGAATAAGGTTAGACTTATTTAGGCTGGCTGTCTCAAAAGGAGCATTGTGAGCAATAGCCAAATCTTCCTCTAGAACTGAGATCGTATTGCAGTTTGAAGTGATCACAAATGCAGACAAGAAGTGGTAATACATCTCCTCCAGCATTTGCTGCAAGCAGCTTATTATATGCGATCCATGATAAATCAGTCCTTATATACTGTATAGGTAAGCACCGTTGTCCAATTTTTTGATCAGTGCAAAATAATGGCAAAAAATGCATAGAAGATTCAAAAGACAGATTTAATCTTTTAAATGTTTAAATTTGTTTTTCAACATTTTATTTGAACCATAAAGAAAAAATTGTGATTCAGTCTGCCAAAAATCTAGCTATTGGCTACATGCTGTGAATCGTCCCATGTTGTGAATTGTAGGATTTGGCTCATCTCTAATTTAACAGATATTCATGTGAAATATCCATGTGTTTGCCTGAAACCAACATCGGCTTTAAACTATGGCAACTATGAAACTATGTGAATGAAGAAAATGTTTCTAATTATGTATATTTCCATGAAGTTTGTTTCTCTTCAATTGTATCTTTGTTGTTGTTATTGTCATCCACGTGCTAGAATTGTATGCGGATGTTCCATTTGCATATTGTGGAAGTTTCTTCATAGACAACATAAGTGCGAAGCATGAGAACTATTAAAATTAATAATTTTTCCCCCCTCATTTAAATAATTTGTTCCATAGTCAACACTACTGGCCCTATTTGGAACAAGCATATAGATTTATGTTACTAATATGAACCACCTGTTGGTGAGGAGCTTCTTCTGATAGACAGTTCTGCCTCAGTCTCTCTCACCCCAACATGGCCAGATTAACCCCTTCAGTGGTGGGGGTATTTTAGGGAGCGTTCCCCACTGGGCGAGTTTTTTTCTGGGGAGCACTCCCTAAAAAAACTTCACCACTGTAACCCCGGGTCCAGGCAGCGCCACTGAAGAGTCTATCAGCCGCTGCCCATCCCGGCCCCTGGCAACCCGGCTGTGTGCGGCGTGATGTTACAAGGTCACGCCACACACAGCAGGGGGGAGGAGGCAGGGCCAGGCAAACACTGAAGCTGAGTGCGGCGCTGATCTCAGCACTCAGTTGCGCTGCCCGGAAGAAGGGAGCACAGGTAGTGGCACTCCAGAGAATTTTCTGGGGTTGCCAGTCTGCGCACTGGAGCAAATCCCGGAAAATTCTAGGAAGTGCCACTTAAGAAGTTAAGGTTTGTGAGGGCCCTAGTGTAACTAACTTGTGGGGCCTCTACCACCATATTCACTGTCTGTCCACTATTAGGTTGTGCGATCCCATGATACAGTTAGTCATCATATGTGGGAGTCCCATAAACCCTGTCAGTAATCCAAAACTTCACCTCACACTCCAGCAGGGTAAGTAGAAAATAAATGTCCTACCCATCCCTCACCAGACATAGAGTAAAAGGGATGAAACACTGAAAGAAAACATAAGTAGTATTTCAAATTGGTCAAAAAGCATTGCTTAGTCCAAACATTGCTTTAAAGCTACCAATATTTTCCAGTAACCTCGCTACTAAACAGCACTCCCTGTAAGGTATATAATATCAAGCTTCTTTTACCAAAGCCCTACATTAGTGAGCTAAAAGTATTCACACTGTATTCAAAATCACATTGCGCTCAGTGTGATATATCTGTGATTTTACTCATCTCAAATCATAGAATTTGGGGGTGGGGGGGGGGTGGGGGGGATGTTTCAGTCCATGAAGTTTTTTTTCTAAGGCTCAGAAACCTTCCTTTTTTTTACTCTACTTGCATCTGAACTCTGTGTACTCAATCACTCAAAAGTGATTTATTTTTAAAATGACATTATTACAGTTGCTCTCAATTCTAATCAACTGTACTTATGCTGCTGTTCAGTCAGACATAATTTATTGCATCAAACTGCCCTTGTCCTTTACGGTGTTATTTATCTCTATTGATCTGCTGACCATGTGGCTCAGATCTAGTCTATATCTTAATACTCAGTCTAGGGGTCAGTTGTATGGGGTTAGATGAGTTTTATTTAGGAAATAACAGTTAAACAACAGTTGCACAAACATGCAACAAAAATTCACATGCTGACTCTGCACCAAAATAACTCAAAATAACTCATTAACTAGATTAATATATACACAGTATATTGGCCCTTATTCAGGTTGGTGCGGTAATATCCGCGTGCGTTCGTGCCGCTGATGTTTTGTGTCTGCGCATGTGCAGAGGCGTCTCTGCGCATGTGCGAGCCGGACGCATGGCCACATTCCGCATGAAATGTGTACACTACGAACAGGGGGTGGAGAGGGGTGTGAAGGGCTGTTTGGGCTCATTACCATATGTTTACACCCCGCGTTTCATGGGCGTTCCCATGCAAACGCTGGGCGTACGTATGGTAATGCGGCTGTGACGCACGTGTAGGGGGCGGACATATGACATTGCCGGATGTCAGCTGCCCGCCCAGATCCCTGCTTTTGCACAGAGAAATGCCCATGTGGTCTGAGGTTGCGGGAGCTGGCGGACCACTCGGCCCTGCATTCGATGTTCTGCGACCATCGAATGATGGGGGAGGTTCCCTGAGATGGATGAGGTGTATTCATGAGAAATACACGTGCGGTCCGTTCGGACAGCTTCTTACCGCGTACGGACGGAGTTGGCGATCCGTATGGAAGGCGGGGTTTAGGACGCATGGTGCTGGCCGCATATTCGGATCCGGCCGCACCGATCAGAATAAGGGCCATTGTGAAAAGAGTCACATACACGGGATTCAAATTAAGTATTTAGACTTTTTTTTGTAACGCTGGTCACAGCATACCAGATCAATTCCACGGGCAAGTTTAGTTACAGGCAGCAGCATACAGGTAATCACAGCATATAACAGACTCTCACAAATGCTCCAGTGGTCCCTACCATTGCCCACACCTGGACTATCGCTTGGGCAGCTAATCCACAATCAAGAGCATTTACCATTTACCCCGGAAACACTTAAATCAAGAGATCACAGGTGCTTCTGATTACCCAACCTTGCTTCTGCTACTGCTCCAAAACCTGGTCTGGATCCTACACATTACTCTCATGTGGAGATATGCAGTCTCAGTCACACTCCTTCCCCCTTATCTTCAACCACCCTTGTGAAGCTACTAAATTTTCAGTCAAGCTCTCTGCCTTGACCACCTCTACTTGTGTCCTCTGCCCAGGTACACCACCCTCCACCAATTTTCAGAGTTCGTCCACCTCACCTTCTTCCTCCTGCCCTTGCTTCACCATAGGGATGTTTGGAGGATCGGACCTACAACCCTCCTGGAAAGGGCATTGGCATTGAGTTGCTGCTTCCCAAGATAATGCGGCACCTTGAACATAAATGGCTGTAAGGTCAAAAACCAACGGGTCACACAGCATTCACTTCCTTGTTTGTATGTAAGCATTGTAAGGGTGCATGGTGACCAACAAAAACTCTCATCTCAATAATATCTCAAGGAAAAAAACGCCCACTTAATGGCTAAGCACTCCTGCTCTACTCCTGCTTCAGGTATGCAATATGGCCTTTGTTTAATGACCACCCCAGGTGGAATCACAACATCATGCTGGACGATCTGTGTCTTTCTGGAATGGCAGAAAACACATCTTGGTAATGTTTCACCAAGTTCACCACTTCCTGTTTCTGTCCAAGAGTAAGAGTAAGACTTTAATGGGCTATTTCACACACTCCGGCTCCTGCCGGGCGGCGAAAACCCATACGGCCAGGAAGCCATGCAGCACACAGAGGTTTAGAATGGAGGGGATATATATTATTTTTTCCGATTTTTCAAGTACACCAGTCACATCTGTTATGGTTCAGTGATAATTTTTTTCTTTTTTCTTCTTTTTTTTTTCTTTATTTCCTAGAAAGAATTAGGAACATTATATTTTCTTCATTTAAGCGCATGCTTAGTATTTTCTATTTCTATTGTAGCCACTTTTGTCTTTGAAAAAAAGTCTTCTTGATGTTACGATGTGGAAGTTGTGGTCTTGCAATATTTGTCTTTTTGTTTCTTTTGTTTATTATGCAATGGTCTAATTGGTACACACCACTATATTAATAAGTTTATAATAATAGCACAGTAACTCATAAATAAATAAAAATAAATTATATAAAAAATTAAAAAATATGTAAAATAAAACCCTTTTTCACAATGATAAAATAATATATAAACTATCAACCCATTGAATATGTATAAAAAAACATAAAAACATTAACAATTCATTTGCTAAACTTGATTTTGATTTTTTCTCTAATAAAAAATGAAAAATAAATCGTAAAAAATAAAAAATAAATGTATTAATTATCATGTACATAATAGCATTAAAATACATAAATATGCATAAACCATAACGTGATTACCCTTCATTTAGAAAATAATACCACCAAATATAGATTTCTTTAGTAGAAGTGGTGATTTCAAGACTTTATTTCTTTCATGTTTGTTTAACGTTGTTTGTATGCAGATCATAATTGTTGCTGCATAATGTTTTATGATACACTGCTGATTAAGCTGGTCTTTATAGCAGGTGTCTTACGATATTAGACACCTTGTATACATACACCCCCATCAAGCAGAGTAAGCGGCAGCAAGTAGATGGCTCCCGTGGTATGTGTGTCACGAGCGGAGCATACGGCCGGTGGCGGCACCAATTATCTTAGTTGAAAGGGGTATAAATTCTCGGACAGGAGGGCTAAATGACAGGCTCCAGTCCCTTGGATAGTCGGATTCTGTTGACTACAGAAGTTTCATCTGCCATTTGCTGACATTGTATCCAGTTGTTCATCCCGTGACCAAGGTCCTTTTTCTTTTTATAGGACCGAAACATTGGGGTCCTTAGGGGTTCAGTAAGACATTGTTTTCAGTTGTAGCGGACCGGCACTCTGTCCTTCCGATATTGGTGCTGCCGTGCCTTCCAAAACATGTAGATAGCTAAGCAGAAATAATGGCGGCACTAGCAGGCTTTGCAAATACGAAGATATTTAATTCACATCACAGCAAACGTGCATATATATATATATATATATATATATATATAGCAAGCGACTGGAACAGAGGCGGCACTCGGCGGGCTTTGTAAAGAAAAACTTTTTATTCACAGCAAACTGTGTATCTCCAACGTTTCGGAGCAAACGTGCTCCTTTTTCAAGGTGTACAAAAATAAGCAGTAAACTCATACCTTAAAAACCTCAACCGTGTGTGCTAGGAAAGTCTCGTCCCCGGGGCCGGAGCCGGCGTCTGACGTAATTTCCGGCCAGCGCGGTGTACATTCGCGCTTCCGTGTGTCTTGTTGCTAGGTGACCAATGCGGTTAGGCTAGTATCTGCCGTTGCCTAGGTTACCGCTGTCAGAGGACGCGCCGGTCCCGTGGACGGGAGAAACTGTGTGAATAAATGGGAAAAACACGTAAGAATGCATTTAGTGAATGATAAAAACATACTAAAAGACGACTGCCCAACTGGGCAGATAATTAAAGTGCATGTGCCAGTGAGAGAATTGCCTTAAGAATTAAAAATTAAAAGGACTGCCAAACATTAATCCCGCCTTAAGGGTCTATAGTGCTTGCAAAAAACGGCTGAAAGCCAAACTATGATAGACACTGAAGCTCCCATATGCCCACCCTCACAGGACCCCTGCCACGGGTCCCATAATAGGCCAATGCGGGGGTGACACTGGGGGAGAAATCGCTCATACAGTTATAACGCTATCCCGCTGCATGAAGCTGTTCTTAAGTCAATGCTATCCATGGCTGGTGCCTGAGTCCAAAGCAGAACCGAACTGGGGTATGATGAATGGCAGCTATAGGGAGGTATTGTGGAGGGGGCTGGGTAACAGGGGCTATGAGATGGTGGTATCTGACCACAGACTGGGCCTGCTGTTGATGTCCCCGTCGAGATGGAGCGAAAGTTCCTCTAAAGCGATGTTGTGCTGTAACTACTAGAGGAATACATTCAGGGATTGCCTATCGTTTAGGCCTCTGGGTTTGCCCGAATTTAGCATATATATCCATCTAGCTTCACAACGTAGTAGTGCCCCTTCTCTGTCCCCACCCCGGTTTGAGGCTGGGACTTTGGCAGGCTATCATTTTGATTGAATTAAAATCTGGACTCTAAAGTTTCTTATCTGTATGTACTGTACATCCTCAGCCTGTGGCCACAAAATCCGCTCACACATATCCAAAAATTATCTTTTATCTCCCTTTCCTTCTGCTTCTGTTAGCTGATTATATGGCATATCACAAAACCCAGTTCTCACCCATTTGCCCTACACACAAACAGCTGATTCTCAACAAAATATAAGTACAGCAAACTTCAAACATCAACCTTTAAAACATTGGCACCGGAAGCTCCAACAGGGGCAGAGACACAAACATCAGGGAAGCTCCATCTCTTTTCAATAGCAAACAGCTATTTTACCTGCCAGAAAGAAGAAACCTAGCTAAATATTTGACCCCTGGAGGACTCTAAGGTAGGCAGCTACCATCCACCCCAGTGCTAAAAGACCTGGAACCACAGCAACATGCAGAGAAAATTGGTTAAAAATCCTATCAGAAGTTTTAACCAATTTTCTCTGCATGTTGCTGTGATTTATCATTCATTTGGACTACACCAAGGGTTTCTTGGACATTTCTCTGCCTGGCTCCCAAAGAAAAAAAAGAGAATTGAGGTGTGCACTATAAACACTAAGTAACTGATGTTTAGAACCAGAACAATTATAATAAACATTCCCCTTGTGCCTCCAAACTACTCTCTAATCCTCTCTGGGCCTCTCCCAGTCAACTCTTGTACTTATCAGGATGGCCACAGCCTTGATCTTGTATGTAATAGACCAGTGGTTCTCATCTCCAGTCCCCAAGTACCTCAGTAAGTTATTTTATGTGGATTTCTTTAACCTATTTTGAGTCAATAATTATGCAGCCTACTTCCACCAACAGAAATACACAACAAAGATCTGTTGTGGGTTAAGTTGAACACTACTGTACAAGAGTATGCCCCTTTCTATCACTTAAGAGGTTTAGCTGTAATACAGAGGCAATGGATATACTACAATAGGTGTGTCAGCTATTTTTAATAAATAGTTGCAAAGAGTATTTCTCTGTTCCCTGTGTTTTATATTCAGGATAATATTCAAATGTTCCAAGACCTCTCCCAATGACAATTTAAAAAAAGGAGAGAACCATCCAATATCACTCATGCTTACAGGAAATACTAATTTGAAATATAGGGGGCTTCCCTTTTCACCTTTTGATCTTTTTCAGAGACAAGATCTTTTAAAAATAACAATACAAATGAAATATATGATGCCTTCAAGAAACTCAAGAAACATTGCTCCAAACCAACAATTTTAAAACCTTTAAGAGGTGAAATATAATTACTAGGTATATTTTGCATTTACTATTATTGCCATTTAATACCTACAGTATGTGCAGATCTGCCAAATATCTTTAAATTTCAGTACTCCCCACATTATTATTATTATTATTATTATTATTATTATTATCCTTTATTTATATGGTGCCACAAGGGATCGTCAGGGCCCCAAATACAAAGTACATAAATGAATAAGCAAAACAGTGACATATTTGCTAGCTTTTTAATACATATTTAGATTTAAAAATGAGATAATGATTACTGTTTCCAAATGCTTAAAAAATATATGTTTTTTATTTTTTTAAACTCCAAGTTACCAATGTTGTTCTTTGTATTGTATTGCAGCTGAGAACAATAGGCCTTGGTAATATTAATATTACATATTTTTAATAGACTGGGATGAAGCAACAACTCAAAAAACTAAGAATAGTGTGAGATTCTTTAAAAATTGGAATCCGTTCATAAAAACCTTATTCCCCCAAATTCAACGGAGGATTGAGGAATGCTTTTCAGCAATTGTATGGAATGATCGGGAGAAGAGAAAAGATCGCTTAGGTATTCTATGATATTGGTACTTTTTCTTGCTTATCCCCAGGATAATTATGAATAAAGCTCAAGTCCTTTTGATACAAGTGTTTTCTCGCCATGCCATTGTTAAAGAAATGTGATCAAACAAAAAATACAAATACATTATTTGTATAACCTGAAGTTTTAGCAGAAAAGGTGAACCCGCACAATAGTTGTACCATGTGTGTGTTTTTACCATTATTGTATGTATTACTATTGTATGAGTAAGTGCAACTTTTGTATAATAAAGATTTAAGAAAAAAAAAGACAGAAAATGTAATGGTCCAGAAGGACATATCATCAATAAATCATGCATCACATATAAAACATGTAATTTTTATTCAACGTCCAAAACAAGAAATTAGGTTAATAGTGACACAGCAACTTAAAATATGCCTTCATCATACTTTGGAAACACTACCCTAAACTTACCCCATAACCTTATTTTGATTCAACCTACTGTAATCATCTGGGTGCATAATGAAACACAAAGAAAATTTAAGTAAGCCATTACTGTATTCCAAAATCACAGAAAATGGTTTAAAAATTTACATAAAATGGTATCATCCCCCTGCATTGTTAAACTTAATTCCAATTAAAGATATGCCATTCTTATCAAGGATTTGGTCAACAAAGTAAGGCTCAATCTCACTGGCCCAAGTACTGACTGTATTATGTATTCTAGGTAAAGTCTATTGACTTCAGGAGGAGAGTTACCACATAGTTAACAACAGACACAAAAATACAAAGTAAAAAAAAGTAGACAGCTTCATGTTATTCTTCTCAAGGAAAATGTTTCTGTATTTAATCAGTTACATTATAGTGAAATGATAAAGTAAGAGAAAGTGAATTATTAAAACTCAAGCTTTCAATCAATGTTTCTATCTTACTACATCACACTTATTTAATACTGTAGGTATTGGTATTGAATACAATTAGGAAATAACTTTTTTCTTTATCTTTTGTGAGCCTGTCCTAAATATTAACTTTGTCTAAAAAACTTTATAAGAAAACGATAGGTTAAGCTTAGCAAAATCAATGCTGGGTTTGCCAACTCATTGTTTTAATTAGTGATACATAAAACTCAGAAGGGTTCAGTTGCTGATGGGAACCAGTCTTTATCTTATCTGGTTTTAATTTGCCATGGAATATATATCATGTGTCAGTAATTAAAAGGGTGAGTTGGCAAACATTGGAGCAGAATTTCAGGCTTTGATAGTCCTACACTATGAGTTTATCTCACTATGTGCCCTTGAAAATTATAAAGAACATATAATGTTTAAACAAAGATGTTTACTTGTACATCTGTAATCATTTTGACTAAAAAAAAAATGAAATCTTTTTTCTATTTCTGCAAGTAAATTAAATCTGTTATTTATACGAGAAATTAAAAGTGGACTACAGTATCTTCAAAAACATCTATAATCATTATTTATGTAATCGTTTAAAAGCATACATTTGTGTTGACATTCTTGAATCTTTATTTTAAAAATCAGAATTTTAGAATTTAAAAATAAATATAAACTAAACAGTTGATATGCATTCAATAGTTTAGATCTTCACTCATAGATAGCTAATGAAGTTATTTCTCTACTCATCACTTATAAATGATTGTGGAGGAGAATGTGAACATGAGGAGCACTTACACCCCCTCTAAGCTTCAAGCAGCACAGGTTTTTTGCCCAGGTAGTAAGCACATATACAGTAAGCCAAATATATTGCGGTGTGTGTTCAAAAGGTTTTTTTTAAGGGGCAGTTATTTACATGGCAAAATTATGGGCTGCTCCTTTTAAAAAAAAAACCTCAGAGTTTAGCTGGCATCCCTCGCGGCTGCCGGACTCACACAGCATTAAATCAATCCCATAGTTTTATTTTTACTTCTGCATTGTAATAATTGTTTATTTTATTAGATATGGTATTGACTCTCATCCTCCACTGCTCCTTACCTCTCTTCACTTATTTCTATCCACACTCCCTCCCGTCCTCTTCGCTCCACCGCCGACCGCCGCCTGGCCTCTCACCTAATCACCTCCTCCCACTCCCATGTCCAAGACTTCTCTTGTGCTTCCCCCTGCACTGGAACAACATCCTGCCACCCATCAGGCTTTCTTATTCCCTTACCTCCTTCAAGCGCTCCCTCAAAACCCACTTCTTCCGACTAGCCTATCCCTCCTCCTCATAACCTCTTTCGCTCCTCCTATCCTGCCTACCCTACCCCTCCATCCGTTCCCATCCATTCCTACAGTACTTATCCTATTGTTTTTCGTCCGTTCACCCACCTCCTTTTAGTCTGTTAACTCTTATGAGTAGGGTCCTCCTTCCTCACATACTCACCTTACCTCTTTACTTCACCAGCACTCCTGCCCTGTTCTTCCCTTCCTCTACTTCATCTTCAGGCTCCTCGACAATTTTGACACCTACTTCAGAACTGATGCTGACTTTAGTTCTACCAGCTATACCCCTATTTATGCTGTATTTTATCAACACACCCTGTACATTACCTTGTCATTTGTTTTTTGTTTGCTGTGTATGGCGCTGCGGACACTTTGTGGTGCCTTATAAATAAACAAACTACTACTACTCAGTGCTTAGTCAGATTAATATATTCACTGTGATTAGCGTGTAGCTAGGACACCCCCTCACAATATATTTGTTCACACAACTAAAATTAGTCCAGTGCAACATGATTTACCCAAAGTACACAATGGTACGTCTGCACAGAGAACCCAGAGTTTAAATGCCCCCTCTGTGTTCTTAAGAAAATCATATTTCAGAGAGGTTTGGCTTAACATGGTGTAACTACAGTCTAGTTAATTTTGCCAGTTCTTGAACTTGATCTTAACCCTTTCAGGTCCAACATCTAGTTAGGCTCAACAGACCTAGCGCTAGAAGCAGATCCAATGGGGAGCCACTTTAAAATAAGAACATTAACATTGTTCAACATTCAATGTAGACCATTTTTGAATTTAAAAAATACAATTAATTTAAAAATTTAAACCAGACTGTTTGAATTGCAAAAAAAAAATGGGAGGCAAAGAGTTAGTGGTGACAGTATTCACTGTTTAATCGTAAGGGTGAGATAGATCCTTCAAGGTTTTAATATTTTTTTAGACAGTACAGGAGGTGGTATAATATTAATCCTGTCACACTCAAATATCTTGCAGGCAGAGAGGAGACTTGTTATGATACCGAATAATAATTTTGTGGCATTTAATCAAGGGGCTAAGAATTCAATATTTTTTATAGTCCTACTTCCACTTTGTATAAGCCTTCCTAATGCAGTTTTCATACATATACTGCAATTGATTTGCAATGTGTAAGCTTTTAAACCTCAAGTAATTCTCATACACTCATCTGTAAAGACACATTGGAGGATATTCAATATCTGCTGATATTTTTGACAGTCATAAATATCGGTACAATTCAACAAAAGCTATTTATTTATTTTCTGACTATTGGAAATGTTCCGACAATCGTAACACACATGGATCAGCAAAAAAGAATGTCCGGTACTTATATGTTAGTTGGGCGCCCACTAAGCTATTTGCTTATTCTTTATGTCAGTAAAATCCATTTGACAGTTTACATGTGTCATCATTATTGTTTCAGATGGATGACATGACAGGTGTGACTGTGTTCCTGAAACACCCCCACTATCCACGCCAGCCCGATGCTTGGCGAGTGCAGCGAGGGGACGCTGTACGCGTCCTCCCGACCTGTTCATACCCCCAATATCCATAATGGCGTGGAGTTGAATTTATAAAGTGCAGCGAGCGCAGCAAGCCACCGAGCCCAAAGCATGGCGAGCGCAGTGAGCCCCGCGGGGGAACGCGTAAAATGAGCCCGAAGCTCAGTGTCCATGTCGACCTATGTCGACATAGACACTCTAAACACATTAAAAACTCATGTCGACCTTTTCCATGTCAATCTTTTTATGGCGACCTTTTGACCATGTCAACCTTTGACCCTTTTGACATTTTACCTGTCGACTTTTTGAATGTCGACCTTTGGACCCTGTTGACCTTTTCAATGTTGACCTTTGGACCCTGTTGACCATTTAACCCTGTCGACCTTGTGACTGTCGACCATTAGTGGTCGACCATATTATTGTAGACCTAGACATTGTAGTTGTTTTATACCATAACCCATTTTCTGCACCCTCTCTAGTTACATCAGAGGTTACAATGTTGAACACCATGGGATGAATCCAAAGTACCTGTAAGCTACAGATATATAGTGTCACATTTTTTCTACATGGAACCCATAGAGTCAGTGAATAAGATATGATGTGTGATGACATGCTTCATACTAGAATGGAATACTGTACATGATTACTTTAAATAATGCAGCAGAGTCCCAGAATGTAGTGGACTACAAAGACCGCTTAGGCACACTTGGGATACACAAGCCTTCACATGATGAAGTGGATCAACAACAAGGAGCTATTCAGTTTTCCATTGACCTGAAAAAGGATAAATTTCATGATTTCCATATGTGAGAGGGAAACTTATGAAAGTGTTTAGCGTAGGGTGGAGTCAGCAAATGGATGGGAAATATGAGTTCTTTGGATGATTGTATTAAGTGATTTAAATATAACAATAATATTTGACATGCCTGAATAATATTCTAATATTAACAAGGCCAGAGAAAGTATTTAAAAAAATGCTTTAATGATTACTGTACCTCCTCTTGCAAGACATAATAATTTAATTACTGTATATATATATATATATATATATATATATATAGCGGGTAAAGAAGGTAGCGGCACTCGCAGTCTGGGTGAAAAAAACTTGTCTTTATAAAAGCATCTCACGTGCAAAAAATGACCGACGTTTCGGGGACAAGCCCCGTTTTCAAGGTGCAGAATGTACAACAACGCTGTTGTACATTCTGCACCTTGAAAACGGGGCTTGTCCCCGAAACGTCGGTCATTTTTTGCACGTGAGATGCTTTTATAAAGACAAGTTTTTTTCACCCAGACTGCGAGTGCCGCTACCTTCTTTACCCGCTATTATACCAAGTATTTGAGGGCACCGCAGCACACACTTCAAGCAAGGAAACGAGTGCCGGTCCGCTTCCGTACAGTATATATATATATATATATATATATATATATATATATATATATATATATATATAGTGGGATATAAACAAGATTTTGATAGCAAGGAACATCTGGAAGTTTTAAAGATGTATGAAAGATTGAGCTACTTTTTTAAACATTCAATAAGGGTAAATTAGTATAGGAGAATTAACAAATGAATAATATACTGTGTACATATTACTATAGCACTGAAGCAATACCCTTATGAACCCCGGGCAATACAAATTAGAAGTGTACTGTTTTCATATTCTTAATGGCTCTCCCAAAAAATATTTAATTGATAATATATACGTGCTGATAGCTGTAACTGATGTTTGACTAGATGATGCAAAAGATTGTTTCCCACCACCACATTGCTGTCATGTTCAAAAGTATATGTGCACACGAAACTGAGAACTGATAACTTGGGCCCTTATTCTGGTTGGAGCGGATATGTCCGCGTGCGTTCGTTCCGCCGATGTTTTGTGTTTGCGCATGTGCAGAGGCATATCTGCGCATGTGCGAAAGGGACATACGTCCAGATTCTGCATGAATTGTTTATACTACGAACATGGGGAGGAGAGGGGCGTGAAGGGCTGTTTGGCCTCATTAACATATGCATACGCCCCACGTTTCATGGGCGTTCCCATGAAAACGCTGGGCGTACGTATGGTAATGCGGCCGTGACGCACGTGTAGGGGGCGGACATATGACATTGCCGGATGTCAGCTGCCCGCCCAGATCCCTGCTTTTGCACGGAGAAATGCCCGAGTGGTCTGAGCTCGCGGGAGCTGCCTGACCACTCGGTCCTGCATTCGATGGTCTGCGACCATCGAATGATGGGGGAGGTTCCCAGAGATGGAGGAGGTGTATACATGAGAAATCCACTCGTGCTCCTTGCGGTCAGCGGCTTACCGCATTCGGACGGAGTGAGCGATCCATACGGAAGGCGGGGTTTAGGATGCACGGACCTGGCCGCATATTCGGCTCCGGCTGCACAGACCAGAATAAGGCCCTTGGTCGACAAATGTTTTCCCTGCTCTCAGATAACTCTTGTGGATCCCCAACCTACTGTAATCTCATATGCGCTATTGCTGCGTGATGTGTATGATGCTCCGCTAACTACTCTGCTGCTAATATGGTGATTCATCTTTGGAAAAATGTTCTAGAAACTAAACTGCCTGTTTGGTTTTTTCCAGCTTGTCATTCATTCTTATGGGGAAATTTCCCACAACTGAACGATAAGTAGGTGGACACTGGCACCATCCACATGTGTATTACTGCCGGGCTGAAATACCGAGATCATTGTCCGTTTTGTGGGAACCAGAAGGAAAAACAGGGTCAGCTGTGGCAGTCCATCACTATGAGGCTGCTCCTGTCAACCCAGTATCAGTGGCAGCAGAGTGAATGGAGGACTGGAGCTGATGCTGCTGCATGTGTGTCAACCCCCCCCCCCCCCCCCCATCAGCACTCATGATCACTGTCCTCCCTCTCACTGTGATTAGTCCCTATACCCCTGACACTGACTCAAAATGACCCCCCCAGCCACCCCTGACAGTACCCACCAAATCCCCCACACACAAACACGCTGCCTGGTACCTGTGATCACTGCGTTCTCGACCCCCATAGCTGATTTTCACAGCCGTTATTAGTGAACCAAACTGCATTCTGTTCTGCTGCACCTCAGTGCAGTCAGCAGTATCACTGTGCACCTCTCCCTTCACGTATAGTCCAGTGTGCACCCCCTTTCCCCTTAGTCGACAATGGGCACCAGGATCAGCAGCCTCCTCATGTCAATTCCAGGATTAGGGTGTGAGTGAGGGAATTATCAACCTTTGGCACTTTATTATTGCCAGGGATCCCCTGTCAGCACATGATACACTGCAGTGGTAGAATAGGATGGGGCGGTCTTGCGGCAGTCCTAGATCACAGTTAAGCTCTATATTCAGCCTTTTCAGTGGGGTGGAGTTGTTTATACAAGAGGCTGATTTACAGGCTCATTGCATGAAAAAACTGTCAGTTTTCAGGGGATACACAGGTCATGGGGATTGGGCTTCAGGGGCAAGGAGCTATTCCCCATGAAGCTGGCAAAACCAAACTTTGCAAGGCATAAGAGAGAATCTGATTGGTGTGTTGCAGGATTCAGAGGACATACATTCAGCCATCAATGGGCTATGCATTAGCTGTAAGGTAGAACTGGGTGTGTGGCCTGGTTGCCATGATTCTATGGTACTTCTGGCCTCCTGTGAGCTAAGGCTTCACCAATAACAGCCACATTTGTGGGGCCGAATTAAGTCCAGCCCCAGGCCGATGCCGCCTGGTCTTGAGTGAGACAAGGTGGCCCACAGGAAGTAAAACACAAAGCAAGTTGGGGTGAGATGGCATTCACACCCAGTCTACCAATACGTGGGGAAATTAACCCATGGGTGCAACAATGCAATAAGATGGTATAAATACAAAACCCATAACTACAGGCACAGGGAGGGAGTGACCCCTAACAGAACAAACCTGACCCCCTGTGCAAGCAACTGCAACAATGCAGAGATAGTACAGTACAATAACAGTAATAAATAAGAAGTGGCTGCAGGGAAAAGCCCCTGACTTATCTGGAATAATGATATTTCAGCAGACAAATCTCAGGAGACTGCAGCACCGGCAGAGGAACAGGCAGACAGGAATTCTGACAGGAACGGGGAACACAGACACTGTAGCACCAAAACTTCGGTTGTTACGCAGGTTTGAGCAAGGAACAGTGACATGTATTGTGAATCTTCAACGTCCTAGGAAGCTAACGCGTGAATGCCACTGGGTTGATTTGCCTAAGGATTTTAAAAAGGCCAATAAAGCGAGGACCCAACTTCTGTGAAGATTGACGAAGCTTAATATTTCTGGTAGAAAGCCATATCCAGTCTCCTGTCTTAAACGAGCATGGTCTCCTATGGCGATCGGAAAAAATTATTAGCGGCCGAGGTCGCAAAGAGAAGAGCCTTGCGGACTTTACTCCAAATCCTTTTCCTCCCTCTAACCCAACTGGATTCGCCCTTCCCAAGAGACACAGATTCAAAATAATTAGCCCTGGGATCAGAGCCAGATTAAGGTCTAAATGGGCCTGGAGCTGAAAATTATCATGGGCCTATTATGCGCAATAATAGGGGTTGTGGCCAGCACCTAATAATGTGGGGGGTGTGGCCAGTGTTCTGGTTGGGTGGTCTGCTCATGGGTGTGTCTGTATTTGTGTAAATACTTTCAACTAATTATATATGCCTGGAAAAGGCAGGTGGCTGGCATAAGAAAAATAAAGGTATAGATAGATAGAGAGATATATTGGTGGGTGCCCTCCAAAAGGTGAACCCGCAGGATGCCGATATCCTAAGATACTTGCGGAGTGAGGCGGCACTTCAGTCATAAAAAAAATACTGAAATCCGAAACTTGGTAGACAACATTTCAGCACCTTTTATGTGGTCACCTAAGTTTACCACACCATATACCCCTTATAGAAATCATGCAACACAATAGTAACCCCCTTATACTGTACTTGCCTCTTACACATTATGCTATATGTAATAAGTCAAAATTCACATCGATTGAGCCAAAATTCACACTATGGCACACAGAATGAGTCAAAATTCACACTATGCCACTCAGATTAAGGCAAAATGGTACTTGTTTCCTAGCACGGCGCCCGTTGTAGGTGATCGCATACCTTAAGTTAAGGTATGCGATGGACGCGACCGACACAATTTTAGGGCTATTTTTAGCCTTTTCCCCGACAATTAAAAAATCACGTCCATCGCATGCCTTAAGTTAAGGCATGCGATGCGACCGATGCGATGGACGCGATTTTACATAGGGAACAATGTTAAATGGGCCATTGGACTCGATTTTTCATTGTATACCCACCCTTATGGGTATTTTACATGACAAATGGACCCCCATTGTTAACACCACCCCACGATGAACGGCAACCCGAAGCGTGGCGAGGGCAGTGAGCCCGGGAAGGGCAGCGGTACGAGTCCTCCGACCTTTTCATACCCCCACTATCCACGTCGGCGTGGAGTTGACTTTATATAGTATATAGTATATAATACCTGTGAAGTAATGCGCGTGCGCTCGCCACGCTTCGGGTTCTGTGGCGGGCTGCGCTCGCCACACTATATAAAGTCAACTCCATGCCGACGTGGATAGTGGGGGTATGAAAAGGTCAGAGGACGCGTACCTCGCTGCGCTCGCCACGCTTCGGGTTGGCGTTGATCGTGGGGTGGCGTTAACAATGGGGGGGGGGCATTTGACCCATCAGGGTGGGAAACAAAAAAAATTGGGGTCTGGGGGCCATTTAACATTGGGACCAATGTAAAAACGGGTCTCAGGGACCATTTTACATTGATTCCAATGTAAAAATCTCGTTGATCGCGTCGATCGCATCGCATGCGATTTGGTTGCATGCGATGCGATCGAGGCGATTTCGGGGGGTCCTGATGGATACAATATTTATCGCTGGCGTTGTGCTAGGAAACAAGTACCGGCAAAATTCATATTTTGCCACATGGATTGAGCCAAAATACACACTACACCAGGCATGTCCACACAGTGGGCCTCCAGCTGTTGTGAAACTACACGTCCCAGCATGCCTTGACATAGTTTTAGCATTCCCTAATAGCAAAATTGTGGCAATGCATGATGGGACTTGTAGTTTCACAACAGATGGAGGGCTATAGTTTGGACATGCCTGCACTATTCCAAACAGATTGAGCAATAATGCACAATATGCTTCATAAATAGGGGCATTGCGCGCCAAATTTACACCATAATGCCCATAACATGTTAAACCACACACCATAATCTCCATTACGTATTATGCCAAACACCATAATGCCTATTAAAAATTATGCTACATAAGTGTTTCTTAACTACATGTTCATTTCCAGGGGTTCCATGCTCGTTGCCATGTGGGATTAAATGCTCGTTGCCAAGGGGGAATACATGCCCGGCTGTATTCAGAGCACTGCGTTTCCCGGCTATTTAAAATAATACCCCTTTCACACCAGAAAATGCAGAGTCTTACCCGGGAATATGGTCCCAGGATCATGCAGGGACTTTCCCGGACTGGCCCCTTTTACACAGCCTAGTCCATGCATTTTCTGGTGTGAGGGGGAGAAAAAAACACCCCTGCCCCCCTTTAAACAACCAGCTATATCTTCGGAACCAACTGACCCATTTACATGTAGGCTTCGAATGATTTTGGACCCGTGAAACTGGGCCGTTTGGTTCCAGAGAAATCTGTCCTAAAAACAACTTACATTTCAGAAATGAAAAAAAATTGGTTTACCCGCAATATCTCTAGAACCAATGAACCCATATGGACCAGGTATCAGATTGAAGGCCCAGCGATTTGGGTTCGACTGAGATCAACCTCGAGATTCTGTGATGCCGGAGGGGGAACTGGCAGCCGTTGGAACTGGGTGGAGGTCGGAATTAGCGGGTCCCATGTTATCTTATAGGGAAAACGTTCCAGGTTTGCCTGGCGGTATCTCCAGTTCCCGGGGGGCTAGCGACATGGGGCTATTTGTAGAGTGGGCCTGGAGCTGTAGCTCCATCAGTCCCATTGTTAATCAGGCCCTGCCTGGGATGCTGACCCAGTTTACAGAGAAACTGAGACATCTGGGTTGACACATGACATGCGTTATTGTAGGCAAACTCCGCTAACAGCAAATTCGCCACCCAGTTGTTTTGGCATTTAGAAACATAACACCGCAAAAACAGCTCCAGGGTTTGGTTAACCCTCTCCATCTACCCATTGGACTGCAGGTGGTAACCGGATGACGGGCTGAGGTTGATACCAAAAGCAGAGCAAACCGATTTCTAAAATCTTGCCACAAATTGAAGCCCCTGTCCGAGATGATCTCCAAAGGAACACCATGGAGATGAAAGATATGAGTCAGAAATAAGGCTGCCAATCTTTGGGCAGAAGGGAGGCCAACTAAAGGAATAAAATGGGCCATCTTACTAAAGCGTTCAACAACTACCCAGATGGTATCATGACCCTCAAATCAGGGTAAATCCACAATGAAACCCAAAATTAGTCCAGGGTTTCGATGGAATCTCTAACGGAAGAAGAGGACCGAAAGGAGAAGTGTGGAGGGATTTTTTTCTGGCACACATTTCACAAGCCCGAATGAACTTCTCCACATCTGAAACTCTGCAAAACAAAATATTCTCAGACTTCAAATATTTTGTTTTTCCCGAGTTTCACTCAGTCAAGACGGCTGGTCATCCCAGTATTTCTAAGACCTGTCCCGGTCAGTATGGTGGCCATCCAAACAATCTCCCAGCAGGAGTGACCTTAGGCGCCTCTGACTGCGCAAGCAAGACCTTATCAAAGAGACCTTGTGTGACCCCCACACATATTCGAGAAGATAGAATAATAGGCTCCTGGAAGGAGCTCATCTCCTGGACTGCTGAAAACTTCTGGACAAGGCATCGGCTTTGATATTTCTAGAACGCGGCCTGAAAGTGATGACAAAGTTAAAAAAAGGCAAAGAATAAGGCCCACATAGCTTGTCTGGTGTTGAGTCTCTTGGCAGATTGTAAATAAGAGAGGTTCTTATGGTCCATAAAGATGGTAACTTGATACCTAGCACCTTCCAACCAATGCCTCCACTCCTCCAGAGCGCATTTGACAGTGAGGAGTTCCCTATTACCCACATCATAATTGCACTCCGCAGAGGAGAACTTCCGGGTGTAAAAGGCACATGGATGAAGCCTTGGTGTCCCCTTGAGAAAGTACGGCCCCAATCCCAACTTCTGAGGCATCCACCTCCAGAATAAAAGGTAGATCTGGATGTCAGGACTGCCATTGATCTCATTCTGGCCTGCAGTACCTCTGGTTTGCCAAAGGTGCTGCAGTTCGCTTTTGGCTTGCAGTACCTCTGGTTTGGTGTCGGAATTGACTGTTGCTCTGCCCAATGAGAAAAGCCTGAACTTGAATTTCCAGGAGGCATCTGGAATCCACCTTCTCAAGGGGCGCATTGGCAGGACTGCCATTGATATCATTCTGGCCTGCAGTACCTCTGGTTTGCCAGAGGTGCTGCAGTTCGCTTTTGGCCTGGAGTACCTCTGGTTTGCCAGAGGTGCTGCTGTTGTGTTTGGACTGCAGTACCTATAGATGGCCAGAGGTGCTGCTGTTATGTTCAGCTTGCGGTACCTCTGTGTGGCCAGAGGTGCTGCTGTCATGTTTGGTCTGCAGTACCTATGGGTGGCCAGAGGTGCTGCTGTCATGTTTGGTCTGCAGTATCTCTGAATGGGCAATGTGGTTTCTGAGAGCAGTCCCAGCTGGTGTAATCAGCTGGATCGGGCTGTTCTCAGAATCCCATTCCCAGCTGCAGCACATATTGATGATTGAGGGGCCTGTCTCTGTGTGCTGCAGGGATTGGCTGGCTCTTTCTTTAAAGCTATGTTTGCCCTGAGCTTCAGGGGCAGTTATAGTCTTCCTAGCCTTGTCTTAAGTCATGTACTTGTTCCTGTACCTGATTCCCGATGCCTGTTCCTGTTTCTGATTCCTGATACCTGTACCTGTTTCCTAATACCTGAATCCTTGTACTTGTATCTTGTTCTTGATCCTGATAAAACAGTGATTTAACATCCATCCTGCCTCCATTGTCTGTTCCTCCAGCAGGTATTATTACTATTAGCCTTGCAGTCCACTGGGACTCCAAACATTATAACTGGCCCTACTGACTTGCTGGAGGGGAAACAGTGAAGTTTGCTGTGTGTCATTATGAAGCCTAACCAAGCTCAAAACTTAGTGGATCAGATCATGGCCTTGGCTCGTTATCTAACAGACTTTAGTCAGAAGGTGCAGGTCCCTGAAGCCGCAGCTGATGTTTTGACCTCAGGAGGGGTGGCCGATGCCTCAGCTGATGGCATGTCCCCAGGAGGGTTGGCTGATGCCTCAGCCGATGGCATGTCCCCAGGAGTGTTGGCCGATGCCTCAGCCGATGATGTGTCCCCAGGAGGGTTGGCCAATACCTCAGCCAATGGCGTTTCCCCAGGAGGGGTGGCTGATGCCTTAGCCGGTGGTGTGGCCCCAGGAGGGGGCCCTGTCTGTCTATCCCCAGGAGGGGGTCCTGTCTGTCTAGCACCAGGAGGGGGTCCTGTCTGTCTAGCACAAGGAGGGGGTCCTGTCCAGCATCAGGAGGGGCTTCCGATTGCCCTGGCCTCCGGGTCAGAGGACGCTATTGCCCTGGCCTCTGGGTCAGAGGATGCGATTGCCCTGGCTTCCGGGTCAGAGGACGCTATTGCCCTGGCCTCCGGGTCAGAGGACGCTATTGCCCTGACCTCCGGGTCAGAGGATGCTATTGCCCTGGCCTCCGGGTCTGAGTCTGTGGCCTCCGGGCCTGAGTCTGTGGCCTCCACAGCCTCCGGGCCTGAGTTTGTGGCTTCCATGCCTGAGTTTGCTGCCTCCGCGGCCCCCAGGCCTGAGTCTATTTCTGCTCATGTCATTGGGCATAAATTAAGGGCCGGCGTGTCTGCTGTCAGTCGCACTGTTTTTTCTTTTAGTGTACTTATGTCTGACGTGCCAGAGGTCCATGAGGGTCAGCCTGATGTGCCAGAGGTCCGTGAGGGTCTGCCTGATGTGCCAGAGGTCCGTGAGGGTCTGCCTGATGTGCCAGAGGTCCATGAGGGTCCACCTGATCTGCCAGAGGTCCATGAGTGTCCGCCTGACACTTCTAACGGAAGAAGAGGACCGAAAGGAGAAGTGTGGAGGGATTTTTTTCTGGCACACATTTCACAAGCCCGAATGAACTTCTCCACATCTGAAACTCTGCAAAACAAAATATTCTCAGACTTCAAATATTTTGTTTTTCCCGAGTTTCACTCAGTCAAGACGGCTGGTCATCCCAGTATTTCTAAGACCTGTCCCGGTCAGTATGGTGGCCATCCAAACAATCTCCCAGCAGGAGTGACCTTAGGCGCCTCTGACTGCGCAAGCAAGACCTTATCAAAGAGACCTTGTGTGACCCCCACACATATTCGAGAAGATAGAATAATAGGCTCCTGGAAGGAGCTCATCTCCTGGACTGCTGAAAACTTCTGGACAAGGCATCGGCTTTGATATTTCTAGAACGCGGCCTGAAAGTGATGACAAAGTTAAAAAAAGGCAAAGAATAAGGCCCACATAGCTTGTCTGGTGTTGAGTCTCTTGGCAGATTGTAAATAAGAGAGGTTCTTATGGTCCATAAAGATGGTAACTTGATACCTAGCACCTTCCAACCAATGCCTCCACTCCTCCAGAGCGCATTTGACAGTGAGGAGTTCCCTATTACCCACATCATAATTGCACTCCGCAGAGGAGAACTTCCGGGTGTAAAAGGCACATGGATGAAGCCTTGGTGTCCCCTTGAGAAAGTACGGCCCCAATCCCAACTTCTGAGGCATCCACCTCCAGAATAAAAGGTAGATCTGGATGTCAGGACTGCCATTGATCTCATTCTGGCCTGCAGTACCTCTGGTTTGCCAAAGGTGCTGCAGTTCGCTTTTGGCTTGCAGTACCTCTGGTTTGGTGTCGGAATTGACTGTTGCTCTGCCCAATGAGAAAAGCCTGAACTTGAATTTCCAGGAGGCATCTGGAATCCACCTTCTCAAGGGGCGCATTGGCAGGACTGCCATTGATATCATTCTGGCCTGCAGTACCTCTGGTTTGCCAGAGGTGCTGCAGTTCGCTTTTGGCCTGGAGTACCTCTGGTTTGCCAGAGGTGCTGCTGTTGTGTTTGGACTGCAGTACCTATAGATGGCCAGAGGTGCTGCTGTTATGTTCAGCTTGCGGTACCTCTGTGTGGCCAGAGGTGCTGCTGTCATGTTTGGTCTGCAGTACCTATGGGTGGCCAGAGGTGCTGCTGTCATGTTTGGTCTGCAGTATCTCTGAATGGGCAATGTGGTTTCTGAGAGCAGTCCCAGCTGGTGTAATCAGCTGGATCGGGCTGTTCTCAGAATCCCATTCCCAGCTGCAGCACATATTGATGATTGAGGGGCCTGTCTCTGTGTGCTGCAGGGATTGGCTGGCTCTTTCTTTAAAGCTATGTTTGCCCTGAGCTTCAGGGGCAGTTATAGTCTTCCTAGCCTTGTCTTAAGTCATGTACTTGTTCCTGTACCTGATTCCCGATGCCTGTTCCTGTTTCTGATTCCTGATACCTGTACCTGTTTCCTAATACCTGAATCCTTGTACTTGTATCTTGTTCTTGATCCTGATAAAACAGTGATTTAACATCCATCCTGCCTCCATTGTCTGTTCCTCCAGCAGGTATTATTACTATTAGCCTTGCAGTCCACTGGGACTCCAAACATTATAACTGGCCCTACTGACTTGCTGGAGGGGAAACAGTGAAGTTTGCTGTGTGTCATTATGAAGCCTAACCAAGCTCAAAACTTAGTGGATCAGATCATGGCCTTGGCTCGTTATCTAACAGACTTTAGTCAGAAGGTGCAGGTCCCTGAAGCCGCAGCTGATGTTTTGACCTCAGGAGGGGTGGCCGATGCCTCAGCTGATGGCATGTCCCCAGGAGGGTTGGCTGATGCCTCAGCCGATGGTATGTCCCCAGGAGTGTTGGCCGATGCCTCAGCCGATGATGTGTCCCCAGGAGGGTTGGCCAATACCTCAGCCAATGGCGTTTCCCCAGGAGGGGTGGCTGATGCCTTAGCCGGTGGTGTGGCCCCAGGAGGGGGTCCTGTCTGTCTATCCCCAGGAGGGGGTCCTGTCTGTCTAGCACCAGGAGGGGGTCCTGTCTGTCTAGCACAAGGAGGGGGTCCTGTCCAGCATCAGGAGGGGCTTCCGATTGCCCTGGCCTCCGGGTCAGAGGACGCTATTGCCCTGGCCTCTGGGTCAGAGGATGCGATTGCCCTGGCTTCCGGGTCAGAGGACGCTATTGCCCTGGCCTCCGGGTCAGAGGACGCTATTGCCCTGGCCTCCGGGTCAGAGGATGCTATTGCCCTGGCCTCCGGGTCTGAGTCTGTGGCCTCCGGGCCTGAGTCTGTGGCCTCCACAGCCTCCGGGCCTGAGTTTGTGGCTTCCATGCCTGAGTTTGCTGCCTCCGCGGCCCCCAGGCCTGAGTCTATTTCTGCTCATGTCATTGGGCATAAATTAAGGGCCGGCGTGTCTGCTGTCAGTCGCACTGTTTTTTCTTTTAGTGTACTTATGTCTGACGTGCCAGAGGTCCATGAGGGTCAGCCTGATGTGCCAGAGGTCCGTGAGGGTCTGCCTGATGTGCCAGAGGTCCGTGAGGGTCTGCCTGATGTGCCAGAGGTCCATGAGGGTCCACCTGATCTGCCAGAGGTCCATGAGTGTCCGTCTGCCATGTCTGATGGTCTGGCCCCAGGAGGGCATTGCCCTGGCCTCCGGGTCAGAGGACACTATTGCCCTGGCCTCCGGGTCAGAGGATGCTACTGCCCTGGCCTCCGGGCCTGAGTCTGTGGCCTCTGGGCCTGAGTCTGTGGCCTCCGCGTCCTCCTGGCCTGAGTTTGTGGCCTCTGCGACCCCCAGGACTGAGTCCGTTTCTGCTCATGTCATTAGGCATAAATTGAGGGTCGCCATGTAGGCTGTTAGTCGCACTGTTTTTTCTTTTAGTGTACTTACGCCTGATGTGCCAGAGGTCCATGAGGGTCGGACTGATGTGCCAGAGGTCTGTAAGGGTCTGCCTGATATGCCAGAGGTCTGTGAGGGTCTGACTGATGTGCCAGAGGTCCGTGAGGGTCTGACTGCTGTGTCTGATGGTCTGGCCAGAGGAGGGGGTTCAAAGTTTGTCACCCCAGGTGGTCCATGTTTTATAGACCCAAGAGGGGGTCCATCTGCCCTTGCCTTCGGTCATGAGGACCTGTCTGCCCTTGCCTTCAGGCATGAGGACCTGTCTGCCCTTGCATTCAGGCATGAGGACATGTCTGCCCTTGCCTTCAGGCATGAGGACCTGTCTGCCCTTGCCTTCGGCATGAGCATGTGGTTGCACCTGCTGTTAGGCATGTCTTGAGGGCCACCATGACAGCTGTCAATCTCGAGGGAATTTTCGTGTTGACCAAGATCCAGCCAGTGTCTGCCATGTTGGAGGTTCTGTCAACGTCTGATTGGTGTCTTGTTGGTGTCGGAATTGACTGTTGCTCTACCCAATGAGAAAAGCCTGAACTTGAATTTCCAGGAGGCATCTGGAATCCACCTTCTCAAGGGGCGCATTGGCAGGACTGTCATTGATATCATTCTAGCCTGCAGTACCTCTGGTTTGCCAGAGGTGCTGCAGTTCGCTTTTGGCCTGGAGTACCTCTGGTTTGCCAGAGGTGCTGCTGTTGTGTTTGGACTGCAGTACCTATAGATGGCCAGTGGTGCTGCTGTTATGTTCAGCTTGCGGTACCTCTGTGTGGCCAGAGGTGCTGCTGTCATGTTTGGTCTGCAGTACCTATGGGTGGCCAGAGATGCTGCAGTCATGTTTGGTCTGCAGTATCTCGGAATGAGCAGTGTGGTTTCTGAGAGCAGTCCCAACTAGTGTAATAGGCTGGATCAGGCTGTTCTCTGAATCCCATTCCCAGCTGCAGCACATATTGAGAATTGAGGGGACTGTCTCTGTGTGCTGCAGGGATTGGCTTTCTCTTTCCTTTAAGCTGTGTTTGCACTGAGCTTCAGGGCCAGTTATAGTCTTCCTAGCCTTGTCTGAAGTCATTTACCTTGCCTGAGACTTGTACCTGTTCCTGTACCTGATTCCCGATGCCTGTTCCTGTTTCCTGATACCTAAATCCTTGTACTTGTACCTAGTTCTTGATCCTGATAAAACAGTGATTTAACATCCGTCCTGCCTCCATTGTCTGTTCCTCCAGCAGGTATTATTACTATTAGCCTGGGACTCCTAACATTGAATTAGGATGTCTAAGGACAAGGGCAGACAGAAATGCCTGCTTCAGACTCTTAAAAGCCTCTTGCACTTCTGTAGACCAGGTAGAAGGATCTGTCCCCTTTTTAGTGAGGGCAACAATGACAGAGAATGCAGGAAAACCCTACGATAATAATTAGTGAACACCAGGAATCTCTGGACCACCTTGAGGGTCATGGGTTGGACCCAATCGACAATAACCTGAACCTTAGCTGGATCCATTTGAAACCCTTCAGGGGAGATAATGTATCCCAAAAAAGAAATGCATTGAACCTCAAACTCACACTTCTCGAGTTTGACGTAAAGGCTATTCTCCCTGAGTCTCTGAAGGACTGCTCTAAAATTCCCTCTGTTCTGCTCTAAAGAGGAAGAAAAAATCAAGATATAATCCAAGTATACCACTACAACGACACCAAGGAAGTCTCGGAGGACATCATTAATGAGATCTTGGAAGACTGCAGGAGCATTGGCTAAACCAAAGGGCATGACAAGATATTCGTAATGCCCGGTGTGGGTATTAAAAGCAGTCTTCCATTCATCCCCTTCCCTGATTCTTAGGTCAATCCTGGAGAAAACTGTGGCTGAGCGAAGCTGGTCAAACAGCACACAGATCAAGGGCAGGGGATAAGAATTTTTTACAGTAATGAGGTTCAATTGCCTATAATCAATACAGGGACGGCAACAAAGAAGAACCCGGCCCCTATTGGGGACTTAGAAGGCCTAATGAAACCTTTTTTCAAATTTTCCTCAATATAGTCCTCCATTGTCTTTGCCTCAGATAAATATAAAGGGGAAAGACGACCCTTGGGCAACTTGGCACAATCATAGGGCTGATGAGGCGACAGGGTATCCACTTCCTTTTTAGAGAAGACATCAGAAAAAGCAGAATAATGGACTGGGAGAAGTGTATCACAAGTCTGGGTTATACGTATGGGAAGACAGAGACAAGGGCCCTTATTCTGATCGGTGCGGCCGGATCCGAATATGCGGCCAGGACCGTGCGTGCGAAACCCCGCCTTCCATACGGATCGCCAACTCCGTCCGTACACGGTAAGAAGCTGGCCGAACGGACCGCAAGTGTATTTTTCATGGAATACGCCTCCTCCATCTCAGGGAACCTCCCCCATCATTCGATGGTTGCAGACCATCGAATGCAGGACCGAGTGGTCCACCAGCTCCCGCAACCTCAGACCACACGGACATTTTCCCGTGCAAAAGCAGAGATCTGGGCGGGCAGCTGACATCCGGCGATGTCATATGTCCGCCCCCTACACGTGCGTCACGGCCGCATTACCATACGTACGCCCAGCGTTTGCATGGGAACGCCCATGAAACGCGGGGCGTACGCATATGGTAATGAGCCCAAATATCCCTTCACGCCCCTCTCCACCCCCTGTTCGGAGTGTTCACATTTCATGCGGGATTTGGCCGTACGCCCCGCTCGCACATGCGCAGAGACGCCTCTGCACATGCGCAGACACAAAACATCGGCGGTACAAACGCAGGCGGATATTACCGCACCAACCAGAATAAGGGCCAAGAAGACAAAACACTCTTTTCCCCATTGCAATAATTCTCCTGTCTAACAATCAAAGCTGGGGTTGTATATACCAAACAATTAATCCAAATTGTCTCGAGCACTCTTTCTACCTGCTGCTGTTTAATCCAAATAGGAAAAATCAATCCTATTATATTTCCAAAAAAATCATCTAAAAAGTACACATAAGGATTGACCACAGCGCTGGAAAAATAGGTTAAGAAATTTTGTATGGGACGTGCAAGGTGGATTCTTCCAATCTGGATCACAAAAATATAACTTTCACGGATTTCTTTATAAATAACACAGTGTCTTTATTTTAAAAAACAAACCAATAAAAATAGAAAAAATTAATGAAAAAATGTATTCACATATATGTGAATTGAGAAAGACATTTTACAGGTAGAAACTAGTTGGTGAGCAGCTGGAGGCCAGAGCTTGTAGAAGATAGCCACCGGACACACGGGGAACAGTGCAGGAGCCGATTGGTTCCTTTACTGGCAGGGTACCAGCGGGTGCAACTCTTCTGACCTCCTCCTGCATCTCAACTCGCAGAGAAAGTTCAACCATCTGCGGGTGAGAAGACGGACCTGGTCAGAAAGGACATGTGATGGACTCCCTGGACTGGGTTCCATAATGGATGGGTGGCAGGCGGATATAACAGAAAAACCCTTTTAAAGTTTCTTCTCCCTTTTTTGGGCCGGTTATAATGTAAGGTAGAACTGGGTGTTTGGACCCGGTTGCCGTGATTCTATGTTTCTGCTGACCTCCTGCGGGCTCACCAATAACAGCCACATTTGTGAGGCAGAATTAAGTCCCCAGACTGGTGCCGCCTGGTCCTGAGTGAGACAAGGTAGCCCGCATGAAATAGAACACATGGAAAGTTGGATTGAGATGGCGTTCACACCCAGTCTACCTATACGTGGGGAAATGAACCCACGGGTGCAACAATGCACTAAGATGGTATAAATACAAAACCCCTAACTACCCACACAGGGAGGGAGTGACCCCTAACAGGACAAACCTTACCACCTGCATGAGCAACTGCAACAATACGTACAGTACAAAAAAAAAAAAAAAAAGAAGCGGCTGCAGGGAGAAGCCCTTGACTTATCTGAAATGATGGTATATCTCAGGACACTGCAGCACAGGCAGAGGAACAGGCAGACAGGAATGCTGACTGGAACAAGGAACACAGACACTGTAGCACAAGCAAGGCTTAGGTCTCAGGACACTATAACCAGTGCCTGTCTGACAGGCTGGCCGGATTTTATTTAAATCTGCCGCCTCCCACAATGGAAATGACATTGGGTGCGCCCGACAAAAGATCCCCCCTGCTGCTGTCCCTGCAGTGGAAGTTCGGGACGTTCCTAGGCGATTGCTGGAAGAATATAGCCACTGTCCCTAAGCCTGCAGCACCGGAGCTGCAAGATAAGCAGGGAAGCGGCGGCACACGATCCGGTGCCTAACATTAGCTTGATGTGGCATAAAAGTTCCCTTTTTCAGATGGTATCTGTTGCAAAAATGTGGGTGCCTTAGAACCCGAGATATCTGCTGTCAAGTTGTAAAATTCAACCCTGGAAAGGTAGTGGTTTGCCAGGGTGACCATCATTTTCATACTATACTAGGTGAACCCAAATGTCTCAGCGGCCCCTGAGCCAATTGTCAAGTGGAGAACTGCATTGAAAAGAGGGACCCTCAGTTATCTGGGGAAACTGCTATGCCATAATAGTCAGAAACCACCACTCACCATGACTTGTTAAATGATGCCCTTATTTATATAAACCATGCAGAAGTAGGCAGACACTGTCCACCTACTTCTGTGACATCACACGTTGGAGTGAAGTTGGCTGGTCTGCTAAAAAAGTTGGATGGACTAATGGAAAAATTGGTTAGGTGTGTGGGGCAGGGATTTAGACAAATTGGACGGTTGATTAGTTGGATGGTTGGAGGAAAGTTGGACTGATCTATTGCCCTCATTAGATCCAGCTCCAACACTTTGGGACATTCAGGAGAAAGATCTTATGCTTGAAGGTGACTTTAAGGGATTATTTGAATATCCAAAGTATTGAATATGACAAAGTACATGAATGTTCAATATTTCATTATCTGTGGTTCTTTCATCATCTGCATGCTCTTACGTACCGCAGTTGTCTTGGTCATTCTCTTTTTCCAATCAGTATGTGCAATCCAAAATATTGAACAAAGACAGCTGGGAAAATACAAGTCCCAGGAACGGTGAAAAGGATGTTGCTGTAGAAACTGGCAATGCACACACATTTGATAAATCAGTCCTCTACCTGGCTCCTTGCCTTACCCCAGTTACCTCTTTAGCTGAACAGAGAAATTCCAATCACTGATTTCTCTCTTTTTTATTCATTTTTTTTTGGTACTTTTTCATGCTTTACCATCCAAATGGATTCTGATTAGGAATGGTAAAGTGTGCCAAGTGCAGTGATGAACCTTGCCCAAAGCACATTGAGCATAGTGAGCCATTCAAGCGTATGTGCTTCACTAATTGGGGGAACATATGCTCAGGTCCATAAATTCACAAAAAAAAGTAAAAATCACTTGTTGACCTTTTCATGTGTTGACCTTTTCCTTGTTGACATTTTGCTTATGGCGACCTTTTTGTTAATGTCAACCTAGTGCATGATGACTTTATGAGGTCGACCTATTGATTGTCTGCCTAGACATTATCTGCGAGCTAATCTAGACCCTGCTGTCCCAAAAGTCAATCTGTTCTCCCCATTGCTGCTACTCATCTACATTCCAGCCAATCTGCTCCAATATTCTGTTGATATACTTCAAGCCTCTTTTAATTAGCTGATACAGCAGCTATGGGCTGCATCTGTGAAATCTTATCTACAGTTCCATCTGGGCAATATCATCATATCAGATATCCAGTTCTGTGCAAGCCCAATCACTGAGATTCAGGGATTAGTCCACCAGTCCTTAATGCTGTGATCATAAGGGCCTGATACATTTAATGGGTCAGTACTAGAGATGTAGGGATCACCTGATAATGCTTTACCTTGCTGTGGTTGGAGTGCTCTCATTATTAGCCAAACATGCCAAAAACCTTATTGCTCCATGATAAATTGTGTCACAGGCAAGGGATTTGATGGTATCATGTGGTGCTCAGGAACTGGAGACTGACCAGAAGATGCAGGGTTGAAATGGGCAGGTTTAATGAAGGATTTCATATAGGGGGCAACAATAGTAATCTTAAATACTTATTTGAGAAAAAGTCTAAAACAAAAGAAATAAGAAAGTCCTTGCGAGGGCAACTTGGGTTTTCCAAGGGTAGTTGAAAGAGAAATGTGCTGGAAGCTGAGGATGATGATTTGAGAAGATAATGGAGACTGTGATTATGTCTGGAAAGAAGAGTAGAGCTGATTAAGACAAATGGATCCAATGAGAAGAGCTGAAAGACTCCAGCCCATACAGAACACTGCTACGCCTCCAGCTTCCCCACCGCTGCTCACAAGCCACCCAGAGCCCACCACCGCCTGTTCACCCTGGGAGACCACTGGATACATGTCAGCCGCTGGCAAACACGGACGGGTGAGTACTGTGCCCGTCGTGTTCCGGTGGCATGTGACAAATTGTAGAGTGTATTATTATTATTCCTAATTCTTAGTTATGATTATCAGTATTCTTAGAGTTTGAAGTGTGCACCTGCATTTATTGCTATTGCACTACAAGTCTCAGCATAGTAGCACCTCTTATCATGTTTAAAAATTAGGGTGTGCAGTCTGGCCATGAAATGCCAATGACACTTTTGTTTTCTTTCTATAGCTGCACCACAAAAAAAAAAGGGTATTGCATGCAAACAGACAATGAAGAGGCTGGTGAGTCCTTAACAGAAAGAAAACCTGACATTATACCCATCCCATAGAGCAGCGGGCCTCTACAACACCACTATAGGTCAACATGTAATGACAGCCAATATTGGCGACTGTATGTGCATACTAAATAATGTTATACTGTTTCCCTGATAAACACTGTGGCAGAACATTTTGTTATGCAGATACAGTCACAATTACATACAGAATTATAGGCATGTCGCAAATTATTTTTGTGTGTCAGATTAGAATAGTGATGCACGAAAAAATGCATTTAATGGTGAAATTTGCAAAAATGGCATGTACAATATATAAGCTACTTTGACAGATCAAAGTATATTTAGCATTTTTAAGGTTGGAATTTTTTTTTACAATGTTTATTTGTTACAAATTTGCTGTAATTTTGTATTTGTAAGCGATTTTAAACATTGCTAAATACAATTCACCCAAACAAATCAGATCTAATTATGTCCAACTTTATGGAGCTGTTTTTTGTCTGACTTTCAAACTTGCCTCCCATTACATCGACCAGTTTTTATGTTATATATGGTGAAAACATCTGGATCAGACTATTTTAGCTGTAGCTCTTATTCAGAGCCAAAAGCTTCTGACTTTTAATGAACTCGGATGCTATTACATAAACCGACTTTGCACAAAAATCAGACCTAAAATCGTACCAAAAATCGGCTCTCATTACATCCCAGCAATAGTTCCACATAACATTAAATCCTGCATCCATTAATTAATGTAATTAGCCCACAAACATATCAGTGATTTGCAGCAACAGCACCTACGTTTCTGTAGCAGGGGCTGCAGCTGGCGACGTATCCGGGTCCTGATCCCCACCGCTCTTCCTTGTTGCTGTCTAGGGACCAACACTTGCACATTATAGGCAGCAGCACTGTGCATGAGCATACCCCCAGATCTTTTGGGTTGCGCCAGCTGCAGCCCATAGAAACCAACTAGGGCTGCACAGCTAGGCAGAGAGCGGCATCCTACAGGAAGCCAGCTCTTAGCCTATCGCTACCTGGTCTGGCAGTCATGGAGGGAGGAAACACATCCCAATGGGACTGCCTTTACTGCAGGTGACTGGCAGTCAACAGGAAGTGACTGCCAGGTAAGGTGGCAGGTTTTACTGGGAGAACAGCATGTCCTGCAGTCCAAAGGTAATCAGCACTGGTGATTTGTATTCCAATTATAGTGTAATGTTTAATATGCATAATACTGATATGTAAATTAAAGCAAACTTCCCATTAACAGTGACATACGTAAAACCCATGCTTGTACTGCTGAATGCAGCTGTGCTCAAGCATGGATATCTGTAATTCATGCATTCTTAGGTGAAGGCTTGGTGACAGGGGGGATTAAGACCACAGCAGCACTGGACCCCAAAGTTCCAGGAGGGCCCAGAGGGGACCTCAAATAAGTTTGTCTCCCAGCAGTGATGAGCACCGGTGCGCCAGCCTCTATTATAGCTGAAATCCACCCGCAGCTAGGAGGTGAGGTCAAATGTCAACGCTGTTTGACTACAGTGGAGCAATGGCACTCATCATACTACTGCAGTGTAAAAAGCTGGTTCCTGAGATATATAACCAACCTGCACTTAACCTCCAGGCAGTCACCTCTGGCATACAGAGGACTGTTTTGTGTGTTAAATACACTACAGTTAAAATCATGGTCTATAGAACATTTAATGCTTATTTGTGTACCATTTTAGGAAAATGTAAATCTGATTGCCCTTATAAATGTTTAGTAATATTTTTAATATTATTAATATGTATTAATAATAGTGCAAATTTATCTCTGGGTATTAATGTTTGAGAGCTTTTAACGCTTATTAAAAATGCAAAAAAAATAGTTTCATTAAGATATAAATATGGAATCTAGTTATCAAAGTTGCTTTTTTTCTGTTTAATCGTAATTGAGATTTTTGTTAACTTACTAATTTTCATTTATATTTTTATTCCTTCCTATTGATTCCAATACTTCAAATGTATTTCCTATTAAATATGCTTCTACTGAACCTTTTATTTTTTCATTAATAACTTTGGCAGTCTTTCCATAGCCAAAATTATTTCTTTTCCGATTGCTTGTCAGTTGGGACAACCTCCTTGGAATGTGTAATGCTACTTCCCTTACCGCCTCTCAACACTGAAAGTCTCTATGGACTTCCAATCTCCCATTCCCATTCCCCCACCCAATCAATTTCTTTCCAGTTTTCCATTTGGCAGCCCCAGTTAAAAATGTTATAATTCTCACACCCTTCTCCCCCAGCCGTCAGCTGAAAAAACAACCGCACTGTACAACCAAATTCCCACTGATATCCTCTAGTAAGTGCAACTACTTCTACTGATTTAATGCCACTATCAAATCTCATTGAGGCCAACAATCACTATCAGTGATAGGTTATTTACACATTACATTAATGATTGTAGTGTTTGTACTACTTTTTGTTTTACATTTTATTATTAAACTATCATGTCACATTTCCAAACATTGCAGACATTTTCCATAATTAATGTCATGATGTAAATTGCTATAACTGTTTATACATTATAAATACAATAATAAGCAAGTGCTAGGGTTATATATGTACATTTAGATGATAAAATATTACACTATTCCGTTAAAAAGGAAAAAAAAATAGAATTTCTTGATACAAATATGCTATGTTTCAGCTAAACAGCTGTTGGACTTTTATGTGCTGGATCCGTTTCTTTTTTTTATAACTCATAAAAATGTTTTTATGAACCTGGAGGAACTTGGAGATGGTACTTTCTATATATTTTTTTAAACTACTGACCTCAAATTATGTAACAACGTAGGTGATTTTTTTTTTTTTTTTAATCTTTAAAATACAATACAAGATTTTGAGGGGCCAAAACATATCTTCAATGCATAAAATGAAAGCCAAATTAATTTTTTTAGATTATAGCATGAAATTTATGTTATGAAATTATGAATTTAAAAGTAACATATTTTTAAGTATAGCTAAACAGGAGTAGTAATACATATATTAATGCATCAAAATGCCCACAATAGTATTTTAAACAAATTGCTATATATTAATAACTTCAGCACACAGAATAAGGTGGCCATGTGAGGAATGGCTCATTGCCAATCTGAATGTCATTGTCACTAGTCAGACAGTCCGAAAGGTGGCAAGTCTCCCAGATTGTCTCCAGCTACTGGATTCCCTCTTGAGCTACAAAGTGTGAATTACGATGAGTCGTAGGCACACTCTCTGCTGTACAATGCTTGGGATCTATGCAGTTTATAGTAAGAGGGCATGGCTACAATGATGCAAGCAAGCCATCATGTCCACACCCCACACACAGCCGCCTATAGGACTGCTCCTGGTGACATGCCATATTCCCGATCTATCCCATGCTGGCTACCCTAGGCTGTCCCTTCTCCTGGAGAAGGACTTATGAAAGTCTGACGCATAAAGGCTTATGGTATTGGGGACATTAGAAATTTTATGAGGGCCCTAAATGAGTGAAGTCTGTAAGTGATATATATGTTTATATTGGTGTGCTCTGGCTTTCTCTCTCAGTCTAAATATATACTTGTAGGGTAATCAACTTATACAAGTGGACACTGGTGTATGTGTGTGTTGTCATATTTTTGTGTACAAAGGAGGAGTGACTGATCTAAGTGATAACATATTTTTTACTGAGGAGCTGTATTATATGATTGCAAGGGCACACCTGGGGATGTGCAATTGGTGCCACCACACAGGATGAACGGTCTAGGGGGCAATATCATTGCTTTTTCAGGTTACCTGAACTTGTAGAGCTGCTGGGAGCATCCTAAGGACTCACCAGGCTCTGTAAAGCTGTCACACCTGAGGGTTAGTTCTGGCTAGGGTAGGCGTAGAGTGTTGAAGGTTGAGTTGAGGGTGTGTGGAGAAAGATAGGAGATTTTATTCAGCTATTACATATAAAGCTAAGAATAAACTGTTGCCACTGCTAGCTGGGACTTGTAGGAGACATTGATGCATTACGTTAGCAGTGGATTACCTGAAGATTTAAGCAGAAATACAATAAACTTTATTATACTGAAAACTGTAAGAAATAGAAGATTGGTGCTGGAGAATGGAGAACAGTGGAATTGGACTGATGACTTCAATTGGACATAAACTGGATGCGGAAGCTGACCTGACTGGAACCAGAATTCAGATGGAACCAGACTGGAACCAGAAGGTGACTGTACTAGAACTGGAATGCAACTGGAGTGGAACTGGAATGCAACCGGAACATGGCTGGAACCAGTAGATGACTTGAACCAGGTTAGAACCGGAAGGTAAAGAAAAGGACATTTGGTTCCCTCAGCAATACTGTGTGATATCAGTAACTACAGTAGGATTTAAATCTACATAAAAATTCCAAGATCTTAGTTACATATATTTGCAAATACATGGGTAAGCTCCCAAGCCAATCATTGAGGCCTCTCTGCCTATTGGGGGTCCCTATTGCTATATCTAGGTTCAGGGTGCGGCACAAGTAATAGGATATACTGATCTGCGATATTGATGGCAGAGGTAAGTCATAAGAGAAGCTACTAAAACAACAGGAATTACATCAGAATTGTTACAACTTCCTTCTGGTTTTGGTAGTCTTGCAACCTCGGCATGATGTTTTGACATGATCAGGGATGCCACAACCTTTTTGGATTGGGGGAGGTAATTTAATATAATTTTGGTGCCCCATTAAGCTGAATGTCTTCCCCTCAGGAGCAGCTGCACTTGTTTGCCACACTGCCTACCTGATAACAGAGATACAGCAGAGTACAGGACACAATGGGGAATGCAGATTATAAAAATAAACAAAAAAAAAATACAACATTACAAGGCCCATTTACTGTTTATTGTGGTTTAGACGTGATAAATAGAATTTATTACCGCTGCTATCAGGTGGTAACAAATTAATTTCTGCCAACATGTATTAAAAATCACATCCTGGGACAGGTGTTCCAATAGGAGCACATCCCAAGAATGTGTACACCAGGCATGTCCAACCTGCGGCCCTCCAGATGTGCTAAAACTACACATCCCAGCATGCATTGCCATCATTCTAGCATTCCCTAATAGCCAAATTGTGGCAGGGCATGCTGGGATGTGTAGTTTTAGCACATCTGGAGGGCCGCAGGTTGGACATGCCTGGTGTACACTAAAGTCATCGCATCAAGGATCAGTTTCCTTTATGCTGCGGACCTACGGCACATATGTGGCAAATAGACAGCCCATGCACCAGTGCAGTTACTGGGGAGGGAGCTGAGCAATCTCTCTTACACTAAATTGTGTGTTATGAAGCCCACAGTCTACAATAGGTAACACTAGCTTTATTACGATGAGAAACCCCTGTAATATTTTGAGGGGATATTTACATTTAAGATGATATCCTGATTTTTGGGGTGATTTTTAACAAAATTTATATAATAAATAGGGGGAATTCAATCTCTGTCAAAACCTTTGTTTTACATTATCATTATTTGTAATAATCATATCAATATTGCACTGTACCCATATTGCAAATTGTTAACCATTATGCTTTGTTTTACCTTTGTGATTCATATTTATTCCCATAATTCTATACCTACTGTACCTCACTTTTTTCACTCCTATTTTTAGACTTCAGGGAGATAACAGCATATTGCACTCTGCTGATTTGGAAACGTTTATTTATAGGAATTTTCTTTATAAAAATATTATTATTTATTTACAGTTTCTTATATAGCGCAGCAGATTCCGTTGCGCTTTACAATTGTAAACCGGGATAAAACAAACTGGGTAACAGACAGACTTGGAGGTAGGAGGGCCCTGCTGCAAGCTTACAATCTATAGGGACATAGGAGGAAACACAAGGTCAGGCACCAGTAGTATCATAGCAGTCCCACCAAGTTGCAAGTCCAGAAGAAAAGCTATATAATACATAAGTGCCTCAGAGGGTTATGTGTGTGGTACTTAAATATGATAGGCTTGCCTGAACAGGTGAGTTTTCAAGGATCAATTGAAAGTTTGGAGGCTAGTGGAGAGTAGTGAACATTTCATAGTAAAAACTAAATAGCACACCTAAAATAGAAGAAAATAACAGAACAAATGACCTCCCTGCAGTCATGTGCCGGATCCTGATCCTTGTCCAGATGGGATGAAAATTTGCAAGGGTCAAATAACATTGATGACAGTGCACTGTCCCACAGCAAACAGCCAAATGTGTACTAACCCACAGCACCAGTTACATCACTGAAATTAGATTAAATGGCACCAATCCATGCAGAGCAGGGATTTATATAGTAACTGTCTAGTCAGGGAGGCTCACTTTCCTCCTTATTGGTCTGAACTCAACTGGAGGCGTTTTGACAGTTTGAAACTATGAATAGGCGGAAGACCCAAGTGTCGAGTTAACACTCGACAGGCAAGCAAAACTAAAACAAGTTGAAATTTTTGCTGATAACGCCCAAGATTGCATACCCCGCCAAAGTGAGGATAGACACTTAATAATATGAAGGATTATTAAATGTAATACAATATAACTGGCTACTCAGTATAAACCTACAATAGCACAGTAAAGGTTGCTGTACTTTGTACCTTGATAGGGAAGCTTGATACACGATAAGGAAGTCTGACTGTTTGCAAGAATATTCCCATGTTCACATAGGGGGTTATTCTGATTCACTCAGAAAGGCACAATTCTAATGGACAAAACCATATGCACTGCAGGTGGGGCTGATGTAACATGTGCAGAGATATTTAGATTTGGGTGTTTTATTGTTTCTGTGCAGCGTAAATACTGGCTGCTTTATTTTTACACTGCAATATAGATATCAGTTTGAAGTACACCCCCACCCAAATCTAACTGTCTCTGTACATGTTACATCAGCCCCACCTGCAGTGCATATGGCTTTGTCCATTAGAGAGTGATTGTGCCTTTCCGAGTGAATCAGAATAAACCCCATAGTCTAAATTGTCATTAGATGCTATTTGGTATTCTACTATGGAAATCCCATGATATCAGCTTTATTTGTAATATAATATCCTATTTGCAGCTAATCTATGAAGTAAAACTTCAATTAATCCCTTCAGTGGCTGTTTTTTTTTTTCTTTTGGCCCCGCTTCCTTACCCCACGGCAGTGTGCGGTGTGACCTTGCTAAGGTCACGCTGAACAAAGCCGGGTTGCCAGGGCAGGGCCGGGCAGCGGCTGATCTAGTGCACAGCGCTGCCCAGCCCCTGGAAACACAGTGTATTTTTTTTTTAGGGAGCACTCCTCCCAAAAAACTTGGCTGATCTGGGCTGTGCACTAGATCAGCCACTGCCCGGCCCTGCCCCCGGCAACCCGGCTGTGTGCAGCTTGACTTTAGCAAAAGCAGACAGGGGGGAAGGAGGCGGGTCCGCGCAGCAGGAGCCAGGCAGCGGCTGAAGCCGAGCGTAGCACTGATCAGCGCTGATCAGACAGTGGCACTCCCAAGGATTTTCTGGGTTTGCCAGTCGGCACTGGCGCATAGCCCGGAAAATTCTCGGGAGTGCCAGTGAAGGGGTTACACAGTCTTTATAGGATTTCTACCCCTGTTGGTTTGTACCATATAATTCTATTCCCAATGGGTAATTAGTTGCTGAGCCATTATTCTGCTCTAGAAAATAAATCCATGTACCCCTTATCAGTTTTATGACACCTGGTTGGCAGCGTGGAATGATCAGTTTAATAATGATTTTATTAATATAAGGGATATCATTTTTTATTCTTTTTTTAAACACTGCCAATAGGTACCGGCTCGGGACCAATGCTACTTCAAATTTTCACAGGCTTCCTATAAATCAGGACCCAAATAGATGTTCAGGTTCTACCAAAAGGTTACATTTCATGGCTAGGCCTCACAGCTTTTCCAGAAAGTGGAAGGGGTATTATAATTTTTCATAATCACCTTCTGTAGTGTTTTTTTTCTCAGACTGAGAATTTACACCAGCCAATCAGCCGCTAACTGTCAAGTTACACACTGGAATTGGAAATGACAGTCTGGGACTGACTGGCTGCTGCATTATCATCTCCCACATTATCAATTCACTATACTTAATATACCTGACGCTGTTGTATAGGGCTATGGCAGCTAAGCAGATTTCGTAAACAGTATTTGAGTACAGGGTATCTTCAAATTCCGAAGTGATATTAACTTAAATAGTAACTAAAATATTATATTAATATATATTTCATGCAGAAATCTTTTGATTTAGCTGGAGTTCTGTGGATCACAGGTCAGATGAAATTGCTGCAGTTGATCTAATATAACAGAATGAATTTACTCTTATAAATCAGGTCATCTTGTCCTATGAGTACCCCTCATCAGCTTTATGACATCTGGTTAGCAGCATGGAACTTTAATTAGTAAAGAGGGCACAAATAATGATTTTATTAATATAAGGGATATCATTTATTTGTTTTTATTTTTAACACTGGCAACCATCAGTCAATGGGTACTGAGACGGGACCCCTGCTACTTAAAATTTTCAAAGGCTTCCTAGAAATCAGGACCCAAATATATGTTTAGAGTCTACCAAACTAGGGTAAAATTTCATGGCTAAGACACGCAGCTCTCCAGAAAGTGGAAGGCAGTTTTTTATTCCTTGGGGACACAATGACAGGAAAGTTAGCTACATTTTAAGCTACAGATGAAGCGCATGTCAGCCAGCCTTTAGAATCGCCAGATCTGCTGAGCTAGCGTAGGCTGGTGGACAGGAGCTTCGGCCGATGGGAGCGCGCAAGCGGCTCACAGGCCCGCATGTCCCTGTCAGCATGGCGGCGGGGAGCAGATTCCTTGCCTGTCTCCACTTTAAGGAGATGGGCAGGGCAAGTTGGGGGTGAGCTGCTCCAATGTGAGCTGCTCCTTCTGTATATTGTCATAATCACCATCTGTGGTGGTTTTTTTCACAGACTGTGAATTTGCACCTGCCAACCTCCTAACTGTCAAGTGTCAATGACAGTTGGAGGTGGACTGGATACTGTGTTATCAACTTCCATATTATCACTTCACTATGCTTAATACAGAAAAAAGTTGCTACGTTAGAAGCGTTAGCAGGTGCTGCCAGGGGTGATTTGTCAAAAGCAAATAAGATGGTCAGTCCCACAAACAAACAAAGCAATAGTAAACAAAGAAGTGGCGCTTGAATGATGAATAACAATCAATTTATTAACACAAATACAATGAGAATGCAATAATAATAGGGATAAAAATTAAAATAAATATAAGATCAAATAAAAACAATTGTGACAACTGGACTCAGACCATAAAAGTACAATAAATGTTGTAATCAGTATGCCACCAATAATAATTCAATGAAAGTCAAAGAGAAAATAAAATAAAATTTGCATAATATATGCCCACAGTGGGTCAATTATTACCCAATACCGCTAGTGGTTTAGGATCCAGTCGGATAGCATAACAGCAGTACTCGGTATGTGCAGTACAGTGCCTAGCTGGGCACAAGGGGTGCCAGGGGTTATTGACAAGCTGTGGTGTTCAATTCAGACCATATAGCTTGTGGGCTGATAAAAATAAGCAGCAATGTGAAACCAGATGATGGAAGGATGGCTGGCTGGTCCGGGGCTGCTGACGCGTTTCGCTGTTTAGGGGTACAGCTTTATCAAAGGTGTTGGTAAGACTGTCCACAGTGGGGTCTATATACCAATATAAAATCCCAGCATCTTATGATTACGTATTCACCAACTGATTTAGCCATTGTTCCAACAATTTCCTTTCACTTTATCTCCACTTTATCTCTTCTCCATGCTTGATACATCTCCCCCACTGCGCTATATAACCAATGCAGGGAAATCACACTGATGATTCCATTTAAATGTATATAGCTCTGATTTTTTTTTCTCCGCAAAATATATAACAGGTGCATGCTATATAAGAAACTGTTATTTATAATAATAATAACAATAATAATAATAATAATAATAATAAAAATATGGGTTAGGTGAAATCAGAGAGATTGGCTGGACAGGTGCATGCTATATAAGAAACTGTTATTTATAATAATAATAATAATAATAACAATAATAATAATAATAATAATAATAATATGGGTTAGGTGAAATCAGGGAGATTGGCTGGACAAGCCCTATGGCTTTCAAGTAACATACAACTCACTCTAGGTGCTCTGCAAAGTCACAAGTCAGGGAAGAAGAGCTATTTAGCTATATTAACTCTTTGCTATGCAAACCCTCAAAATTCTGCATCATTGCTAAATCACAGTGTTCTAGGTTTTACCCCTGCAGGTTTATCACAGTACATCATCTGTAATAAGTCTGAACATACAATATCCATTTTAGCATTGCCATCCCTGGAACAATTTTATTTTGCATTTTAAGTTTCATGTTCATTTTGGTATTTTAGTTGCAAAATAATTCCATATTTATCCAAGATAGCATCCAAAATAATGGAACAGAACATTACCATTGAAACGATAGATAGCTAGATAGATAGATAGATAGATAGATAGATACTGTAGATTGTAACAGTGGTTTCTAAACTGTGTGCCTAAGCCCCCTGCGGTGTCCCAAAGGACTAGCAGGGGTGCCTCAGGTTGGTGGTCCAGGACCAAATCAAATTATTAATGGTCAAAGTGATAGACAAACCTACTGATAGTAGCTGCCAATTACAAAACATAATGACAAACAGAACCACAACTGTACACCCCAACATAACGGAACAGAAGGATGACAGGTAGGCATGATTTACTTAAGTATTCCCAAAAAAATGTTAATAAAAAGCTATCTTAGGTTTGCTGTGAAAAAAAAAATACCGATACTCTAGGGCACCGTGATTCAAAAAAAATTGGGAACCACTGTATTATTATGTCGCTGCTATGTTGCTCATCATTTAGAATTTAGGGTTATAAAATAAAAATACTACTTATCGTATTGTACATGAATTAACAAAATTGCATAAAGTACATACAATACAAATACAAACAGGAAAGAAGTTTAAAGATCTTAAGAGTGTTTTAATGTGGAACACCATAATGCAGCAGTCTGGGCAGATCTCATTTAACCCACATACAGTATATCTGTTGAATGCACTTTTTAAATAGATAATGATCGTAAAAACATGCAATAATGTTTAGCAGAATCTATTCTCAATTACATTCTCTGTAGTGAAGAATGGATGGGATACACGGAGTGTTTTCGGAGCTTTAGGGGAAATACATGAAAAGCATTTGTGGTTTTCATCCAAGAAAATTACAAGTTACAAAAGCCATTTTGAAGAACAAAATATGCTTCCGACCAAAGGGATTTCTAAAGGTCTTACTCTGTTCTTACCCCTCAGATCTGAACAAGAGTCTTTTGTAGGATTCCAAGGTATTTTTTTTTTAAATGCCAATTTAAATATGAGGCAGTAAGACATCCAGAAATAGCCAATCTTCTATACACAACCTGTTTTGGAGTTCATGGTTGCATGTAGTATACTGACATACTATATATAGTATACTTACGCAGTTAAACGTGGAAAGAAATTAGAACCCATGCCAAGAAAGTCTGAAATAAATCTGTCACACATACCTACAACCCATTCTGCAAAGGATCTGTATTTTCAGTATTCTACAGAAACATGAAGACATTTAGCTTGATTGCAGATTGAGGCCTCCTGACCCAGATAATCTCAATCTTACTTGCTGCTGTTATGAAAAAATATTAGAAAAGGGGTCTGGATAATTAGGTCGACAGTAATTAGGTCGAGAGTCAGTAGATCGACCACTATTGGTCGAGAGAAACAAATGGCCGACATGAAAATGGTCAACACATGAAAATGTCTAATTCGGGTTTTCACTTTTTTATTGTGTACAGTATGTCGAATTCTTCCAAAATGGACACCGTATATCTCGCTGCACTCGCCAGCACTTCCGGCATGGCAAGCTATTATAATCTAACAGTGCCCAGTTGGATCGTGAAGTAAGAACAAGTCAGGTTAAAATTTAAAAAATCATGTGACGTCAGCTGCTCACCCCAAGCAGGCATCAACATGCTGGGGGTTCCCCTGCTGCCAGTCCCTGCTGGCCCCCTTTCCTCCAATGCCTGTTTGAACGCCTCTGTGAATGTGCTACTCGCTGAAGGTGTTCACACATGGGGTCTGCACAAACGTGAATCAGGCACTTTATTCGTGTTCTGCACAATAAACTGGATTCCAGATGAGCAGAAAACCAGACACTATGCACACTAAATAATATGTTAAAATTATTGCCTTTTACATTATCATCTATTTGTGTGCAGAATGTATACTCCTTTTTATGTTATTCTTAAATTCTAAGGATGGGATGCATGTTACGCTCACCGTAAGAGAATCGGGTAACCGGAAGAACCCACTGAGGATGGACAGGAAGAGCAGCCAGGAACTGGGGACTCCGGGGGAGATTATGGTTTCTGAACTTGATGCTGGAAGACAGTCTTCCAGACGTCTTCTGGGTAGTCACCCAGGAACCCCCTGAGTTAAGCCCACAGAGCGCACCAGCGAGTTTTCTTGCCCTTAAGACTGTAACCATCTAACAGTACTAGTATGCCGCCAGGACTTACGTCGGCAGACGGCAGTGTAGGCTTAACCCTGGAGGAGCCGAGTGACCGGTGAGTGAGGACAGAGTAGGACTATACTAATAAACCTAACTGGGTACGAAAGGACAATGGGCATAACAGCGGGAAGGCTGAGACGACACAGTAGTACTGACACGGAGTGACTGGAGCAATGGGAAGGGAGACAAGTGACACTGCAAAGGCACACGTGAAAGATAGCAACTAAAGTGCAAGCTGTGATGAGAGGTAGCTTCTGCTGGAAGCCTAGGAAGCACCTCCCTGAACTAATGGAGGTGGACACTAATGACACAAAATACACCGCTCTTACTGAAAGAGTTAACAATTACTAATAAGGAGGAAGGTAATAGTACTTGCAAGAAAGGGTGCACTTGGCAGGAATTTTCACACCAGAGAACCCCTCTTGCTGACAGGACCAGATACAGACACCAGGGTGATACCCTGCACAGGACAAACTATAACTGGCGTCTGTGCAGGCCCACTGTGGAGGAGAAAAAGGATCCTGCAGCCAATCAGGTCTCTGGCCACCCCCAGCACAATTAACTAAACCGCTGTGGCTAACTGCCTCACCTGCCCGTGGCTGCCTGCCTTCCCCTCGTTGCCTAGGCAACCGCTGGGGCAGGGGAGGAGGCGGAGGAGGACTCAGGTGCAGAGGTGCAGGTGCAGAGAGACTCCCTGTCTTAGACCGGGAAGTCCAGCGCCAGAGCTGCAACGCAAAGGACAGCTCTTATCGGAAGAGCTGTCCTTTGCATTACTAATCACATATGTTAGTGCATATGTGATGATTATGAATGCGGTAGCCGACAATGTGCGGCACAGTGGAGCGGTGGATGTTAGAGCATCCCACCATAAGTTTTTTTTCTCGTTGTTTCTGCCAATGAAGATAACAGAGGAGTGCAATTGTCAGATTTATTACCCATACACACATCGGAACACCTTTGTTTGAAATAGAAAAATCTCTTAATTCAAGTGATGTGCTCCCTTAGTAGTTATTGTTCACATCAAATAAAATTTACAAGATCACCCTCATAATATACAGTACAGTGTGAAATTAAAAAAGGAACCCTCATTAATGAAGTACAGTAGCTTTCCCAGTTCTAAACATACCAATTCCAAGCATTGTTTGGCTACAATATTATACTTACACAGTGAACATTTAAATAAGGATGGCAAAAAGTACTATAATTTTTTTAAATAAGTGCCGGGCCATGCATAGTGGCGCAGTGGGTCCCATTCAGGGGGACCCACTGCACCGCAAGGAGCCTGCACACAGGCCTCTATCCGGCCACTCACAACTTAACTATAGGGCAGCAGCCACCGAATCCTATCGCAGCCTGCTTTGGTAGGACCAGGCGGAGGGACGGCCAGATTTCAGGAAGGTCACATACATTGCAATGTGAGGTACTGTGTTTCAAGGGAAATCCGGAATGCAGTGCCCAGATCCTGTCCTGCAGAATCTGGCCACACAGGTGTGTTTAACCCCCCCTTCCTCCTTGCGGCCAAATGGGTCCAGCTGAACAGAACCAGCTTGGCCGCTATGTGTGGCCCAAGCCTAAGGTTTCTTATGTAAAAAACTACATGTGGAATCCTGCAATATTTTACCTTCTTTAAATGTCAATTTAAAAAAATAATAATAAAAAATAAATAAATACATATCAATTATCATATTTAAGAATGAGCTTGATTATTTACCAAAAGTCAGTATTTCACTAATGTTGTATATTTCCATTAAATAATGAAACTAAATCATAGGTAACCTGAATCACCTAAATGATCTACTTACATCAAGATTATTGTCAATACAAATGTGTTTATTTATGAAGCATGAAAACATAGGCCCTTATTCTGATCGGTGCGTACTTTCCCGAATTATTTCGGTGCGGTCCGCACGCCACGCTGTGCGGCGGCGTACGGCTAACGTCCGTAGAAACGCCCACGTGTCCTCCGCATTCGGACGGACTCACTCTTTAAGAACAGGGCGTGTGTACGGACGACATAGAAACCGTGCGTGTGCGGTGGAAACGTACAGATTCTGCACGGTCTTCCCGCACAAGCACGGTCTTACCGCGTCAGAACGTACGGGAACTGTCCATACGCACCGATGCGGAGTATTTACGCTCAATCCCACACTTTTTTACTGAGTACACACAGCGATCACATGACCCACTTAGGCAATTAGGCAACCTCCTGAAAAAGGGATTGTTATCAATTTCAATCAATTAAATGCTCATCTATACTGACCCACATTCCTACTACATTCATGACACACATTAACCCTTACAGCATGTGACCCTAACATACATCTATATACACTATTTACATTTTGCTTATTTAAAAGATTTTAAACAAGTTACACATATACTTTTGCATGTTAGAAAAAAACACTGACAACTTTGAACTTTAAATAACTATTTATTATAATACAACTGACAACAAAAAGTAAATTAATTCTCCGCATCAATTAGGCGGTCCATTTCCGCCAACATCTGGCGCATCAGGCCTCGCAGTCTTAGGAGGGCCCCACGGCGACCCTTCTCTGCTTGGGCAGGCTCATCTGTGGAGGAAATACAAATAGAAAAATGACTAATGATATTCATGCATACATTTAACATAGTCAAACCTACATTTTAAACATGCACCGTGACAGGTGTGTGTGTATATGTATATATATATATATATATATATATATATATATATATATATATATATATAGACACATATATAACTATATATATGAGACATACACCTATACATACATGCATACATACTAAATGTAAAGCCTGATTTTGGCCCTCTACCCTTTACTCTGTCGAACACCTCACAGTCATACTGCTCCTTCTCAATCCAAACCCACCCATGACTAAGCTCTGAGAAGCATGTCACGCGCTGCACCAATCACAATTCTGCAAACAAAGTTCAGTGTCTGTTATATGATGGAGCCTGGCAGGGGAGTTACACAACTCTCAGGAATGCTCAGTACATTTGTGCAATCAAGCATGGCTTGCCTGCTGATGGTCTGCTCCAGAAATCATTGTCATAATGCCAGTTAGGGGAAGCTGCAGCACTAACCCACTCCAATGCTCAAAAGCATTACTAAGACCAAATCAACACACAATTATGATGCAAAACATACATGCAGACCGCAGGGGGTGGTTAGCTAGAGGAGGGCCCAGGGGCACTGACGACTTGTTACTCCAGTCTAAGCCACGCCTGTCCATACTCCATTTATGCCATACTGAATCTAGTTTACAAAGATCAATCACCAGTAAACTCTACTCACCTATATGAGGCTACAGATTGTATGCAAGCAGCAGGGACATGTAACCCTTACATGAGCAAGTCATCACTTTCTTCCAGGATACAGATTAACTACACAGGTTCAGTGGCACTTAAAATCGACCTGACAGCCATCCGCACAACCTGTGTCATTAATATGTGTCCAGGATGAAAGGGATGGTTTGGCCACCCTATCTAACCCCAAAGTGTGTCTGTTGCTATCCAGTTTCTTTTATCACTTTATAGTATTGCAAAAAACAATTGAATCACCAGTGCTACAAAGCAAATAGAAGATCACAAAAGAAATAATGAATCTTTATGTATACATACCACTTTCCTCCGCCTGCGCCACCTCACAGGCCTCCTCATCCTCCTCTTCTTGGTGGTCCTCCGCAGCTGGCACCACCTCCTCTTCAGCTGGTACCACCTCTTCCTCCACCAGCTCCTCCTCCTGTGGCACCACCTCCTCTTCAGCTGGTACCACCTCTTCCTCCACCAGCTCCTCCTCCTGTGGCACCATCTCCTCCTCCACAAGCTCCTCCTCCTGTGGCACCACCTCCTCGCCCATCTCGGCAGTGCCCTCCTCCTGGGCCTGGGACGCCTCTGCCTGCTCCCGGGCCTGTCTTGCTCGATCACGTGCTGTGTTTGGGAAAAGTAAAAAAGTGCCAATTAGTGGTAATTTGTATGAAGTTATCAACCTATAAATGCAAAGGTTATAAGTACAGATAATTGTACAGGCAAACAGATCCTTAGTGGCCTTTACAAAACACAGCCTGTAACATGGCAGGTATGCTGTGACATTTGGGCCATTGTAAGCATCACAAGCATTAATCCTCCCCAATAACATATTTTATGACCATTACAGGGTGTCAAACAGGAAGTAGCACTCATATATTGTATGCCATGTTTAACTCATGATCAGGCTGGTGACCTTAGTGGATTAAATAATGTCAGGTAAGCAATCATGTCCAAATGCCCATTTACTGTAGAAATACTCACATCTAGCAATGCTGGCCCTTATTTGCTGAAGCTTGTCTGGCTCCCTGCGCCTCAGGTCGGACCACCGCCGCTTCAGCTGAGCGATGGTCCGCCGCACCTGGGTGCGTGCGAATATGCGGCGGCGGGCCACCGCATAGGCATTGCGTTTTTGCCGATTAGTAATAAAGGGGCCCGCCCGCCCGCCCCAGCCTGGTCTCCATAACGGAGACCAGTGTTCTCAGCTCAGCAGGTGAGAATGGGGCTGCTCTCCCATAGGCCGCCATCTTAGCAATGGCACAAATCAAACAATCATGTGCTGTCATTGGTTGATCAGAGTGATATTTGGTATTAACTTTATTGTTCATTTTTACACTAACAGCGTGTATGCGCCCGAACAGACGGCTAACCCATTGCATCGCACACACATCCTAAACAGACAGTGTCAAATAAGATGGAAACACATTATATATACTCTATAACATTCACCAAACATGGGTATAAGCAACAGGTGAAATAGTCTGCATCACTAGACACTTACACCTAACTCAACAAGGTACTAAACAGCTATTTTATAATGAAAGCTATGCAGCAGAAACATAGCAAATAGTGCCAGACCTTTTCCCAAAATTAGGCCATGCTGCCATGTGTACACTTACCTTCTACTGGCCCATACTACAGAGGTGGAATGAAAAGTAGCTAGCATGCAGCCTGAATTTGGAGTGCTTTCACATGTGATTTGGATGCTAGCACTGATTACTTGTGGCTAAGTGGTGGACTGTATTTACATATGGAATGGGTAGTGTCAGTTGTACTACATACCAAACAAGTGCACAGTACAGATGTACAATCAAATATACATTTCATGTGTGACCTCAGTTTTATTTGGTCTTTGGTGTTGGAATCTGCATTTAGCTACTAAATCAGACTTACTCAGTTTGCCAGGTTTTTGAGAAATATTTATCCACACCAAGGGGCGTCCCGTATGCGCCGCACGGTTGACGCTGGCGTACGGAACGCGGCCGTACGGAATGCAGGTTGCAGCTGATTAACGCCAATTACAGAAATAGTATTTAAAGTTGTCCTAGAAAGGCAAACAGTTGTTGCAAACATGGCTGGCTCAGAGTCAGAGGAAGAACAGGTGGTGCAGAATCTCTTGTCCCGCATGGAGGCCAACACCACCTATGTCCCCCTCAACCCAGAGCAGCCAGATGGGCCATCAACATCAGGCCAATCAGCAGCTGGCCCATCCTCAGAATCAGCAGAATCATTGGCAACACAGCAGGTGGCTTCCCAACAGAGTAGCCAGCCCAGCACTTCAAGTACAGCAACCGGTGGCCGTGGCCGTGGCAGTGCCAGTGGCAGTGGCCGTGCCCGTGGCCGCAGTCAGGCAACAGAGGAACCAACCACAAGAAACATGGCATATGAACCGCAGGAGCTTGACATCCTGGTGACCCGGGCACGTGATTTGATAGAGTGCCCAGCGGTAAAGTTGACACACACAAGGAGATGGAAGATCTGGGAGGAGATAACGGCGGAGATTAATGCAGTGGCTCCACAAGTTCGTGAGGCGGAGCACGTTAAGAAGAGGCAAGTACATGTGTGTTACATTTGAGCAGTACAAGTCCAGTAATGTTTACATTCAATATTGAATGGAGTTGGTCAATGGGTGGTCACGTTGCTTGGAGGCACAGACATGTTTGCCATGACATTGAATTGATAGTTATTGGAGGGTGACTGTTGTTGTATCTTCTAAGGGTTGGTTTTTAAAATGAATATAATGTAAGTTTGGTTTCAGTAGGCACATGTTGTATTATGTTTCAGATTGCAATGGGTGCTACAGCAAACATGAGGAGTTACATGTATTAATATGTACACTTTGATTGCAGGTGGCACGACTTCAAAGGAAACCTCAAGAAGAAATTGACCCAGCGGTGGGAACACAGCCACACCTCTGGGGCTGGCCCCATGCCTGGCAAGCTGAAGCTCACCCCCTGGAACAGATGGCACAGTGCTGCATTGCAGTGGAGGAGGTCCGGGGGGGTGAGCACCATAGACAGCGAGTCCCCAGCGGAAGTGATGGCTTCTACGCTTGAAGGTAATTATTTGCCAGGCCATAAGTAGATGTTTTGAATTTGGCATGGAATGTGTGGTAATTGGTATTTTCTCGTTCAACAGCATCCCCACCGCTTGGTCAAGAATCTCTTGAGGAGGTTGTGGAGTCTGTGCCACCTGGCCCCAGTAGCAGGCCCGTGCAGCAGCAGCCGGACATGTCCGCGGCTGAATTGTCCACGTGGGGGCGTGTGCTAGAAAGTATTGTGCAGCAGGGAGACTCGGCATCAGAGCGGGTGCGTAGGGCTGAGGAGGTGCTGCAGGGTTTGACCACCAGCCAGCAGAGTATTGCTGCCAGCATGCAGGCTATTGCTGCTAGCCTGCAGGTGCTGGCTGATCAAGCCCTGCAGCAAAATGAACTCCTCCTCCGCCATAATGAACTTATGGTGGAGCTAGTTACCACCAATAGGGTCCTAATGTCACCCGCTTCTGGTGCATTACCACCATCATCACTCCCTGCTGCCAGAGGGGGAAGAACATCCACCCCCTCCCCAGCATGTGCTCCACGTGACCCACCATCTGACTGGCCGTGGGTGAGGCCGAAGAGCTGCTGCACGTGGCAAGGAGCCTGCCAGGGGCAAACGTGCCCGCAAATGAACTTGTGTCCCCATTAATCTCCACCGTTATATCTTCCCAAATCTTCCATTGAGCTGTGTGTGTCAGCATCCTGTGTCAAAATCCGTGCCGAGGGTCACCACATTTGCCCGCGGTTCAAATGTCATGTTTGGTTCCCCTGTTGCCCTGTTTCGGCTACCATTACTGTGTGCTGTACTTGAAGTGTTGGTGCTCTACTTTTGTTGTGAAGCCACCTGATGTGTTCCTAATGATTCTGCTGTGGCTATTTATTATATATTATTTACTTTTAGTCCTGGTATGGTACCATTTATTTTGTGATGGTTTTGACATTTTTTGCAAAGTTGCTTTAATAAATGTTAATTTGGCCCCACAAATGTCTGTATTAATTGATACATGCAGAAGTTACATGTGTATTAGTATTATTAATATTAAGTTGTGTTCATTATTTGCAGTGTAAAAGTGTGTGACAAGTGCAGCATGTAATGTTCCCTTTAAGCTGCAATGCTTCCAATTGTAGCAGTGAGAAGCGTGTAATTAACAAGTAATGAGTAAAGTAGGTGATTGTATTGTGTTCAGCTGACATTGGTTGAGGTGCGTCCGTCCTGATTAGGCGTTCCGATTGCCTAGCGCATGACCGAGTGGTGTCCGCTAAGCAATACTAGCCTTTTGGACACCGCACATTTCTTGCCTTTTTGTTCGCGTGCATTCGGCGTGCTGTCCGAATGCACGCCTACCAAAATATGTGTACTCCCTCATGTACGCCCATGTTTCCGCCCAGTTTAGCCCACTTTGAAACTACGCCCCTGTGTCATTCGGCATGACGCCCATAACACACCCATATTGCCCGAGTGATTGCGGTGCACATTTCTGTACGGTATTAGTGAGAACAAGTACGGAGACCATGCGTGGCACATGCGCATGGCGTTCCCCACGCATGCACAGATGGCTACAAAACGCCATCCGAAAGAATTCGGGAAAGTACGCACCGATCAGAATAAGGGCCATAGTGATGTGGCTAACCAATTAGTGCCACGAAAATGCATAGGTTTGTGGCTTTAAGTGGGCCCTATGTATTTTCATGCCGAAAACTGGAAGGTTTTTGCAAGATAGGAAAAGGCAATCCAGCTAATAGGATACTGGCCATAACCCCAAAATATGCTTTCATAAAACTATTATTTATTAAATACTTAAGTTTTTTATACTTACTAAACAATTAGCATACTTTGGCTTGATTTCCAGAAGCAGTTAGATCCAGAGCACATTTCATTTGCAGATGTCAAAAGAACAAAAAAAAACAACCCCCCTGCTCACTTAAAAACAACAACAACATCAAACACCAGCTTTATTAAAGATTGCAGCAACTTCCACATAACAATACTTGGACAATAAACACTTTAAGAACGTCTTGGTTATTTGGGTATCTCCATGCCAAAATATTGTACACTCATTTACTTAGCATTAGAAAGTTAAACTAATCACCTTTCAGCAGTTCTGGTTTGGATCTACAAAAGAGCATTGCGTTCTTCAAGCCACATGAAGCAAGGTTTTCTTATAATTAATACATAAACAGTGCATAGTTACTAAAGTGCTATTTTTACGTCTCTTTATACTGTATTTACATGATTCCGTAAAAACGATTTATACTTGTAGGCTGCAAATCTGTTTCCATTTTCCAAAAATCAATAGAAACCCAACTAAATTTTCAGCTGGATTAAACTGCCCTGCCAGATGCCAGCTGCCCACCCATATCTGCCTGCGTTCACACGGAGAAATGTCTGAGTGGTCTGGAGCTCTCAGAGCTGTCTGACCGCTTGCTCCATCATTTGATGGTCGGCGACCATCGGAGGATGGGGGAGGTTCCCAGAGGAGGGAGTAGTACACATGAAACATCCACTTGTGATCCGTTCGCTCAGTGTCTTACCGCATTCGGACGGTGTGAACAATCCATATGGTAGGCGGGGCTAAGAACACTCGGTAGCCGTCCGAAAATATGCATCTGTCCGAGTCAACTAGAATAAGGGCCTAATGTATGTCAATATGACTGGCATTTTCTAATTTCTTATGCTGGGCATACACGTGAAGATAAAATGCCTGTCAGACCGACAGGAATTTTATCTGACAGCCTCAAGCTAGAGATGGGTCTTTCGCGAACAAACCGATTCTTTTGAACGGATCCCATTCAAGAACGAGTGAGCCGCCGATCCCAAAAAGGTGATCCGTTTCAGTTTCGTTTTCTGTTACAATGCATTTTCCTGATCTCAGTGCTGCCACCTGCCAGCTGAGATGTACTACCTCTGGAGACTGAGTACAGTGCTGTGACTACAAGTGATAGAAACATTAACTGCTGCTGCCAGGGATGGCCATCGGTGCAGACGCCATCGATGGCGATTCTGCACCCAGCCATCGATCACTGTTTTTACTCGGTCATGTATATTCCCCTTTTTTTTTTTTAAATGAGCCGAGGAGCCGTCTAAAAGATCCGTCGGTGCAGACGCCATCGATGGTTGCCATCGATGGCGATTTTGCACCCAGCCATCAATCACTGTTTTTACTCGGTCATGTATATTCCCCTTTTTTTTTTTAAATGAGCCAAGGAGCCGTCTAAAAGATCCGTCGGTGCAGACGACATCGATGGTTGCCATCGATGGCGATTCTGCACCCAGCCATCGATCACTGTTTTTACTCGGTCATGTATATTCCCCTTTTTTTTTTTAATGAGCAGATGAGCCGTCTAAAAGATCTGTATCTTTTCATTAAGAGGTCAGTCGGATCCCGGCTCAACTTAATGATCCGTTTTGCCCATCTCTACCTCAAGCCCTACAGATATGCACTGTGACCTCTCGATGGACCAGAAGTACTAAGCTTGAAAAGTGATAAAGTACCAGCCAATCATCTCCTAAATTACATGCTACAGACTGTGTTTGAGAAGTGACAGTTAGGAGGTGATTGGCTGGAGGTTTATCACTCTCCATTATATCACTTTTCAAGACTTAGGACATCTCACTCAATGTGTATTGGTGAAAACTTATGCGTTCCTCCCCAGCTTTCAATGAAGAAAAAATTGATTCAGACGGACATGCTGGCCCAGCTGGCCTGACTGATCGATATTTACTGACTGATCATGGAAATCAACAGTTATCAGGCAGATTATCCATAAAATGATAGTGTGTATGCCCAGCAGTCTACACACATAATTGTTATATTGCTTTATATAATTTCTTGTCCATTTTCAGTCATGCGGAACTATTGCACATTATAGAGCTTCTTCAAGTATCCATGAGGAGCCTTCAACCCCCCAGAGGTGTGAGCGAAGCCAAGTTACATATCCCTCCTGTATAGGACTTTCCCAATTTGTTTGCTCAACTCCTGTATATAGATACAGTATGTGTACACAAACCTTTACATTGGAACATTAAAAAGCTGAAGGTACTTTAGCGGACATTATTAACTGCAAAATTTTTGAGTGGTCATTATTCTCTGTAACATTTATATATCAAGTCATACAAATTGACTGACATGAATGAATTGAGCTGAGAAAGACTTTCCATATTTTATTTATTTCAAAAAATGAATTTTTACTACTTCTTAACTTTTGTTTTTTTCTGTCTCTCATGTTACACTTCCCAAACCCATTCTGCAATATACAGTAGGGTCCCCTATTTCATCTCTTTTGGGGTTTTCATGACTCTTTCCTATGGCTTTCCCTGTGACTTTCTCTGTTTATCCCTCCCCTGAGAGTTTGCGTGATTACAGACGATATAAGGAATAATGTAAACATTAATATAAATATGTACAAAGTCAGCACAATGCTGTCCACATATTATACAGTATATTCAACTTTTGAAAAAAGTCAGTAAGGAGGTGATTGGCTGGATGTTTATCTCTCCTTATCACCCTTGCATTAATCTCTTGTTAAGGCTTAATACATCTGCCCCACTGAGTGTACGGGCAATGTTTCTCCTTCCCCTAAGTTTCCAAGGTTTGGTCTCTGTCTATTAAATGAGCTTCCATATATGGAAATCCACTAAGGAAGGAGTGGGGGTAACTATTTATGGAAAGCATTAGGGGTTTATGGGGTTAGCATAACAACTATACATATGTGTATTTGCGTTTAGATACAAACCTCTTTTATTTGAGATTCTTAACACAACAGCCTTATTTATCATATGAAACCTGCCATATATTTTATATGAAAAGGCAACCACTTAAATCTTTATGATTACATATTAACAGAGTCAATGAGGTGAAAAACAGTCAATGAGATGAAAAAATATATTAATCCATTAAGTTCAACATATATTAACAAAATAGTACTAATGAGTTGTGTGTGTGTGTGTGTGTTTGTGTGTGTATATATATATATATATAAACTTGCCTCCACATAAATATTACCAAGTGAGATGTGGCACCATATAGGGATAGGGAAAACTTAGGGTTACCACCTCATCCCTTTAATTCTGGAAAAATATTAATTACAGTTCTGTGGCTGGCTGACTTCATTTCACCTGGTTTTTAATCAGCCACAGAACCTGTGTACCCCTAGGAAAACTATATGGTGCTTAGGAACCACAGATACTGTTGCCTTTCCAACTGAAGTGATGCTTCTTTAGTTCACAAATCAATGCTTATTTCCCCAGGGTAATTTTTTCCTATTTATACCTGTGAGATGGCTACCAGCACCGCGGATGTAATCAGTATATTTTTACTGATTAGCTTTTCCACATGATGATTTGTTTATTTATGTTCACTTTTCTTCTTTACAGCATCACCTAGGTAACTTGTGCTGTGGGTGTGGCCACTCTCCCTGGAAATACTCAGCTGTCTGCAGTGACGCGCACATGTGATGCCACCAGATCTCCAGCAGGTGCCTTTGCGGGTGGTGGGACACGGAAGTGTGAGTTAAGGTGGCCATACACATGCAGATTTATCTTCAGATCTGGCTGGTTGGAACAAAAACCTGGTTATGGATGAGAGCAAATGACAGTTGACCATTTGCTTGGAAATGCTGGAAAACTGACAAACTGTCACTCATCCATAGCCATGTTTTTGTTCCAACCAGCAGATCTAAAGATAAATCTTACTAGTGTATGGGCACCTTTACTGTATACATATGTGTGCTTTTTGTATTTGTTCATGTCTGGATAAAAGGTACTCCGATCCCAAAAAATGTTAACTTAATTTTCAGACTGTGTCTGACGTTTTCTTATTGTGGTACTAAGTGACATTCACTTCACGATAAATATTTAATTATATTGAATGAGCACCGGAACAGGTTGCTGAACAATTTGTTGTTTTTTTCCCGTGCATTGTAATTATGCATGGTAAAAAAAGTAGAGCAATTTCTGTTAAATTGTTCAAAACACCCACTGAATATTTCCAGGCAGATTGTATCTCATGTACACGTGTGTTTGAGTGGCACAAAAGATGTACTGATGTTCTTGAGGATGTCAAAAATTATTACCGTTTTACATATACACAGACACACAACGTATATTTGACTATACATTACACACACATACATCTAAACATAAACTGTGTACATACACATACATACATACTAAACACACATACTGTACACACATTCTCTCTTACCTTAGATAGAGAGGGAGGAGCAGGGCCGCCACTAGAACTGTTGGGACCCGGGACTGACCTACAGTTCGGGCCCCCAGTGGCACAGCGCTAAATCACTGTACACACATCTCCCCCCCTGCCCATGCCTGCCAGTGCCTGCCAGCACCCTGCCTCCCCATTACCATCATGCGGCATTGCCCTCCTGCTCCTTCAGATTCCAGTGTCGGTCAGGTCCGGAGCGCACACTGCAGGCTGCACTGTGTGTGCCTGGCGGGCTGGAGGCGCTGGGAGGGGGAGGCGGTGTGCGGGTGTCCGGGGGGTTGGCACTGCTGTGTGCAGCTGCCCGGGCCCCTCCAGAGGCTGGGCCCATAACAGCTGTACCCAGGGCACCCCCATGTCGGTGGCCCTAGGGAGGAGAGAACACAATATTACCAAGCTATGCCCTCTCATGGCAAAATGCAGTAATAAACAGGTCTATCAGGAGGGAGACAGGGCCCCCCATTGTCACTACAATGCTCCTTAGGGCCAATAGCGTACTGTTATGTGTGAGAATGCCGGTACTTAGGTATGTACTTAGGTATGTACTTAGGTATGCATTCTCTGACTAAATTGTCAGGGAGAGAGTGGGCGGGGGGATTGTTGTAGAGGAGGAGAGGGGTTGTGGAGGAGGAGAGGGGGTTGTAGTGGAGGGAGAGCAGGGGTTTGAAAGTTTTGTGACAGTCATTAATCCCCCCCTCAGTCCAAGCACGTGTACCTCTGGCTGCGATCTTTCTGCACTGCGCCTCCTCCTCCAATCCCCAGCACGAGGACTCCTCTACTGATCCACAGTGTTGGGTTTCCTCCTAGTGTTCTATCCCTGGCACCGGTCCTCATCCCCGTGATCCCCGGCATCGGTCCTCATCCCCGTGATCCCTGGTGCGGTGGCTCTTCCTCCCCGCAATCCCCGCCGCAGTGCCTCTTCCTCCCCGCAAACCCTGGCAGTGATCTGACCTGCGCTGTCATGGGGCTCCCGTCACTTCGTACAGCTCTGAGTGTGAGCACGAGACAAGACCCAGTGCCGGAGAGATGCAGCCCTCTGCTGCCAGCGCCTTGTCTCATGCTCACGAGTCACACTCAACAGAGCTGCATGACGGGAACCAAGATAGCATAAAAGCAGCCATTGCCGCACAACTTTATTTAAAGAAAAGAAACAACAAGAAAATTCAAAATATCACTTGGCGCTTTCAGACTTACACTAAACAAGAAGAATAGATAAGTGTCCTTTTAGATTTATGCAGGAATCATCCTTAAAACTGACAAAAGGAATGTCTGCCATTTAGCATAAAGTCCTCCAATGTTTATGGTAAAACAGTGTGTCCACAGTCAAATGGAGGATATGTCCACAATAAGTAATCTCTAGAACGAGAAAAAGAATAGTGCAATACCGCTTTGCTGGAAAGGGATAACAATATTTTATTCATGCACTCACAATTTTTAAAACTTATGTAAACATATAATCACCAGCCGGTGAAGTGATGGGGAGGTTACACCCAGTCTTTCTCCTTAGATGGACATCAAAGGCTCCGGAACCTCTTCGGTCATATAGGGAGATTCAGGGTGTACAGCAAGCTTTTTCTCCTCCAAGTAAAAAACAGGTAATTCGACCAGCCACGGGAACCACTGCTTAATGCATTTCGGACCTTTGGGTCCTTCCTCAGAAAGGACAAAAAGGTCCTTTCTGAGGAAGGACCCAAAGGTCCGAAATGCATTAAGCAGTGGTTCCCGTGGCTGGTCGAATTACCTGTTTTTTACTTGGAGGAGAAAAGAGCTTGCTGTACACCCTGAATCTCCCTATATGACCGAAGAGGTTCCGGAGCCTTTGATGTCCATCTAAGGAGAAAGACTGGGTGTAACCTCCCCATCACTTCACCGGCTGGTGATTATATGTTTACATAAGTTTTAAAAATTGTGAGTGCATGAATAAAATATTGTTATCCCTTTCCAGCAAAGCGGTATTGCACTATTCTTTTTCTCGTTCTAGAGATTACTTATTGTGGACATATCCTCCATTTGACTGTGGACACACTGTTTTACCATAAACATTGGAGGACTTTATGCTAAACGGCAGACATTCCTTTTGTCAGTTTTAAGGATGATTCCTGCATAAATCTAAAAGGACACTTATCTATTCTTCTTGTTTAGTGTAAGACTGAAAGCGCCAAGTGATATTTTGAATTTTCTTGTTGTATCCATTGTGTTGGAAGGTGGTGAAACCTTCCTTTCAAAATTTCTGGCTGCATTCAGTTATCAGCGCATGATTAATCAAACAAACCCATTGTTTTTTTAAAGAAAAGAAAGAAAGAAAAAAGACTTCAGGAGGGCTGCATCCCTCGGGCCCCCCCAAGCTGCCGGGCCCCATAGCAGCTGCGTCCCCTGAACCCTCTGTAGTTACGCCACTGGATAAAAGTGGTAGGCCTCCTGGCATGAGGATAGCGTCTCACCTACAGAATATTGTATCTATTTTCTACTATACAGTGTAGCTTCAGCACCTGGACAGCGTACATAATACATATGTACGATGGTTGTTGACACTCTACCACTCTTTTGTGAAGCCACTATTAAAAGTAAATACTTGCTATTTATTCAACTATCTCAGATTCAATGCTGATCAACAGCAAAATGTAATAGTGGGTTTTAATGATTTTTATTGGGGTCAACATATTTGTTTGTTTAGTATAACATTTGTTTAATATAAAAATTTTAATTAAATTGTTTGGCTTACAGTTTGGATTACAAACTACTGTCTTCCTTTATTTGTTTCCCTTACCAACACAGATACTACAATAAACACCAAAGAAATATGCAGGCTAATTTTCATTCTTATGGGCACTGTAAAAACAGAATGGAAATTCCTCACAGCTTGTGCATTCTTTCTAAATGATGAGAAGATGGGATCAGAGGATGAAAGTACATAAAAGTGAAAGGCAGCAAAAGAAAATTATACTTTGTTGTGCTCTTTTTTTCTTTCTTTTGACGTTTTGCATGCATCTGACTACTGCCTTTAATTATCCAAAGCTGAACAAAGGATGTAATGTCATTAGTACTTAGCATTGAGAATAAACTGCATCATCAAATGACAGTGTAAACACACACTAGGGGTCATGTACCAAAGCAAAATATGTTCACATTTTAAAATGTGATTGCACAGCACACATAAGAACACACATGCTCCAATCTCCAGAACTCTTTACAACATACACCGGATTCAACTTACAGATATTTGGTATGCACATGACTCTAGAAATGTAGAACTGCCAACACAAAGCAAAGCGTTACACAAGGCCTGGTTACAGGGCCGGCGCCACCACTAGGCAGCTCTAGGCATTTGCCTAGGGCGCCGGCACCTGGAGGGCGGCAGTTCGCCCCTCACCCCCTGCACTGTGGTACCTGCGTAAAAAAAACTTCTGTCCCCGGCGTCCCTGCTGAGTGCTGGTGTAGGGGTGTCCGTGCCGCCGGGGGAGCCTGCGGCGCTGTTATCGTGTATACGCTTGTCGCGCCCGGCGGGGTCCCTACAGAGCATAGAAAATAACGCCACGCGCATAGCGCTAGTTATTTTCTATGCACTGTAGGGACCCCGCCGGGCGCGACAAGCGTATACACGATAACAGCGCCGCAGGCTCCCCCGGCGGCACGGACACCCCTACACCAGCACTCAGCAGGGACGCCGGGGACAGAAGTTTTTTTTACGCAGGTACCAACCAAGACCCCCCCCCCCCCCGCCCGGCACCGGGGCGCCCCCACCCCGACTCGCCTGGGGCGCTCCGGTGCCTTGCACCGGCCCTGCCTGGTTAGAGATTCCGGGTGCCCTAGGCTAGTACACATGTAGCTCCCCTTGTAATGCTGCTAACACACATGTATGAGCGCTCAGGGACTTACCATTCATACTTCCCATGTGCATGTAACACAAGGTTATACAACTGGTATTTAAGATCTAATGCTTGAAGGAGGCTTTGGCTTTAGGCTGCCCAGCTGGCGCTGTAGCACAATGTACATAAGGAAATGATTGCATCAGTAAGTAACATTGGCACAGCCATCAGACAGTTACCTTAAGAACTTTACCCCCCACAGTACATCCGGACGGGTGATAGCTAACAAGCATGGAATAAATAATACCTTCATTTTATTCCTCGGCTGTCACCTGCAAGGTCACCCCCAGTACTGGTGCCCTAGGCTGCAGCCTAATCAGCCTATTGGTTAATCAGGCACTGGATTTATATCACTTTCCAAAAAGTTTTATCTCAATGAATTTCATTAATAAATGTCATATTTTTCAGTATTTGTGCTTATCTGCCATCCTTAGGGATATTTTATTTTGCTTGGCAGGTTGTGACCATCACATTGCATATCACACTGATCATTATTTGGTACTGGGTTAGAGCAGCTAGCTGAGGAACCACTGCTGGAATAAATGAGTAGAATGCTTCCATTTGGAAGTGGTGGGTATATAGGTTTCCTGCCGCTCTTTAATGCTGTGAACAAAGCTAACTCAAGAATGTCTTAAATATGCAAAATGCCCATATCTCCTGTTAAAATATCCTGATCTGCTGCCAAAGTGGACTCTTTTCACTACAACGGGTGGGAGAGACACTGCCTGCTATTCTGTACCCCCGCTGGTGGATTATTGCGACCTCCTGGCTGTTGGATTGGGGGAGGCGGGGATCGGGGCCTACATCTCTGCCGGACACCACTGACCTCCGTTGGTGCTGCCGAGGCTCCACTCCGGCGCTGCCTCTCCGGCTGTCACGGCGGTCGGGAATGACAGGCGCCGACCGCTCCCTGTAAGTTGAGCGGAGTGAGCGGCAAGCGCTCCAGTCGGGTTAGCGCTGCCGCGGGCCGCGCAGGGGGAGTTGGCACCATCTTGGCCACGGGGCTGCCGGGCTGTGGCGTCTTTAAACGCCTGTTTACCATTCTGCTTGTTGCCTTCCCGGTGAGTGGATGTCCTCCCTGCGCCTATGGAACAGTAGGAAGTGCCTTCCGGGACATTGATAGAGGTCCTTGGGTGACTGGGTGGCCTGCCTTTCATCCCCGTTCTGTATGGTGCTGAGCCGGATAGGCCTCACAGTGAGCTCTGAAGCACTTTTTCCTCAAGCAGTGCCTATTGGCATAGCGTCGCCTGGCTATCCGCATGGGAGGCATATACTGTATCCTGCACAGAAGGGTCCATCATTACTTGTTGCTGATTACTGCAGTGGTGCTCTCCGGGGCGCTTGGGACCTTTCTTCCAAAGGATTGTATTCTACACTGATATATCCTGTGTTTGTAAACGTGGACTGTGCAACTATTATCCTTTCTGCTCCTTTAACACTGGGATCCCTGCTAGTTACTTGAACAGAGACTCCATTCTATATGCAGATGCCTGCTACATGTCTGTGTTTTAATATATCCCCTTTAATTTGTCTGCTGTATCTGAGGTGTTAGCTCACAGCTGGCGGTGTGCTAGCCACCGCCATCATATTTTGGGGTCACTTTATTACCAACACTCTGACTGTCTGTGTCTCCCATACGTGATGATGGAATCCCCTGTAAAAATGCTCCTGAATGCGATTTATGCCTCCTCAGACAGGCTCCTTTTCCAGTTAGATGCGATACAAAAGGATATCTCCTACTTTACTACTGTTCCCGACCGATATGTTTCACCTGCTGAGGATGTTCACTTTATTTCCAGTGCCATGGAACCCCTGTGTATATCTTCGCTAGATTCTGACCTGTATACTCATATGGCAAAGGGCTCACCCGAACTTGAGGATACTCGTTACAATGTTCCTGTGAACATTGGATGTGTGGTTGCTTCCCTGCAGCTCCCTTCTTTGTTAATAATACCTGAGATAAGATCCTGGATTTTAAATGCTCATATTTTTGTATTGCTACATGCCCATGTCTGTTGTTTTTCTGATTTCACTAGTGCTCCCTGCATTGATACTTATTCTTTATTATATGGACTTGAGGACTGGCCTGATTGATGATTTAAATAGTATTGCTCTGTGAGATGTATCTTTCATCGCTTATACTTATTCTCCTTTAACAGTACTAGTTTTTCTCTCTATCATTATTGTGAATATATGCATCCTATTTATATCACTAACATGGGCACTTTTAATGTACACTGTCCAACTATGCAATACGTATTCTGCAGGACGTCTGCACTGTCATTGATTGAGATGATCAGGAAATCACATTTTGACCTGTTTAATTATTAGGTCTGAGGCCACTACCCCCGATATATCCTTGATATATATATCCTGTAATTAAAGGGAAGGGGGGGGGGAGTTAGCTATAGATAGATAGTGTAGTTTAGTGGGAGAAGGGTAAGTTCCGGGATCCAAGTATTTCCTAGGTTGGGGTTAGGTTATACAGGGTGGGGGGTTATGTGGAGGGTTTATTTGGGTAATTTGTGGGATGGTTTGTTTTGGGGTATAGCAGAGGGGGTTTGTTTGATTTCTATTCTTTAGTTTGTCACGTCAATGTCTATATAATGTAATGTCTCCAGCAAGTGTGTATCCTATTGGTGTTGTGCATTGGATGGGATTATACATTTCATCTATTGCAAGCCTGTCATATATATGTTCCTGCTGTTTATATTAGACACCTACCCGAATGGCGCCTTCGGGTATTCCTGTCATTAAAACTTACGTAGGAATTATTCCCTATATCCTGCAATAGATACTTGCTTACTATATGATCAAAATGTACTGTGATGCTTTCTTGCTGTACACCTCCTTCACATTGCCGCGACTACTTGTTAGATTGTCATGTTTCAGGTTTGTTTTTGTTTTTTTGTGCAAAACCAATAAAAAATACTGAATTAAAAAAAAAAAAAATATGCAAAATGCCCACTCCATAATTTTCATTATAAAGTTCCATCAAACTAAAATGTCTCTAATTTGCTAATGATTGCATAATATAAATGAATGCACCTATCCCATGCTTAGGGGCAGATTTAGTAAGCTTGGTGAAGTGATAAAGTGGCTTGTACTTTATCACAGGCAAAACAGCTCTTAACTGTCAAGTGATATGAAAAATGACTGGTAGGAGACGATTATCACAATATAACAGGCAACTTTATTGCAATAAAGTATCTTTTAAATTCTCAGGGGTACACACATATAATGTGTTCTAATAGATCTGTATCAATATCCCCACTACATGACAATTGTTACACAGAGTGAAGTTAATAGGAGGCTACACCTGGCATAATGCGGATTTGTTGATTATTTTCCTCTAATGCAGGCATGTCCAAACTGCGGCCATCCAGCTTTTGTGAAACTACAAGTCCCATCATGCATTGCCACAGTTTTGCTATTAGGGAATGCTAAAACATTGGTAAGGCATGCTGGGATGTGTAGTTTCACAACAGCTGGAGGGACGCAGGTTGGACATGCTTGCTGTGTGATTCCCAGCAATAAAAATGAATACATTCTGTAGATCCACAATGTTCATGTGTCATACGGTAGCTGTAGTTTATTTTGTCGTGTGAATGACCGCTAATATTTGTCTTCAATCAACTGGGGATAATGCATAGTAAAATGGGGAAGATCTCTCATAACACTCAAGTGTGCATTTAAAGTAAATCAAAGTGTGATAAGCAACACTTGAAGTCATTTAATTCTAAAATGTGTCAAGTGTACACAAATAGAATGCCTTCTGCTAGACATATGTAACATATCTCCACTAGGGAAGAATTGCTGAACACAGTGATATATTATTAGAAGGCTATGTCTAGCAACCAGCAGATTCAATCATTAGTATTTTTTTTTTCAAACACATTTTATTTGAAGATTAACAATAGTACAGTTCAAGGGGTCAAACAGTGAATATCAAGTAGAGTGCCCTGCACAAATGCCTCATATAGACACTGGTGCCACATAATATTACCAGGCAGAATAGATTCTACAAAGACATCCGTGAGGCAAGACCCTGGGGAAACAAGCAAAACATACTTGCATTATGTAATGGTCTTATTAAGAGCTGTCCTTTGCGGTGAGCCAGTGGGTCCCGGCTTATATTGTGCTGCTGTGGATGGGCAGGCTCTTCTCCTCCTCCCTGCACCCGGAAGAGGACTTTCGGTGCAGGGAGGAGAAGGTCACAGGTCCGGGCAGCACAGCGCTGTGCGGCCCGGACACAGGTGAGGGGGGGTCGCTGTGAGGCGACGGGTCCGTTCGGGAGGGCGTGGGTGCGTTAAGAAGCCCATAGGCTTTTATGCAAAAGTTGGCGATACCCCCCCGCAGCGAAAACCCGCTGGGCGGGTTTTGCTGCATATCCAAATGCGGTAAAAACCCTGATAACGTGATAACGGGGTTTTTACTGCATATTTAGATTAGAGAATCCCACCCTATATCAGGTAAAGTGGTAAAGTGACCTGTCTTTCCATATACAGTGTTTTGAGTATCATATTTTTGGTTTCTAGAATTGACGGGGCTGTACGTCAAATCCAATGCAGTAGGATCAGTTTATTGCCACCCCCAAAATAACCATCAAGATAGGCAAGAGGACTTTCTTGCGACCATTTTGATTCCAGTCACTAAAAAAGGAGAGCAAACAGTGGGTTTCTTGGATACCTTTAGCTGGAAAATATTGTTCATAAGGTAAATAAGTTTGTTCCATTACATCACTATCGTGCCACACTGCCAGAAGTTATGAAAAAAAGGGGCTCTACAGATGGAGCGCCTCTCAGCCAGTGCCGGGGCTCACCAGAATGCCCCAGCTGGCGAGATGGTGCTCTAGCTGACTGGGACACGCGAGTGTCCCACACGCACACATATTCCCAGTTTCTGGGTGATGCAAACACTGCCCATCTCCACTTCCGGGGGATGGGAAGGGTTGGGGGGGAGCGGGTAGGTGGGGGCAAGCGACGGACACTGGCAGCAAGGTGCTCCATTGTAAGGTGGCTGGCAGGGGCTGGTGGCTGGCGATCCGACCCCCAGACCCTCACTAGATGGAGGGCCCTCCATCTGTATGTTGGCCACACTTAACACGGGTATCAGATTCCCCTTGAATCATGTGTGCCCTTTGAATAGGCACCACATGGGCCCTGTACAGTATTCTCAAATGTCTAAGGCAGAGTGCAGACATTTTAATGTCAGTTGCCAGTGTTTCAAAACAGCACCCCCTCTGGGAGGGATGATATGTCAAAGCCCCAAGAAGTCATTGACCTTTACCTTTACGTCATTACCTCTGTATAGTAATAATGTTGCCTATAAGTACCGGTGCGTGTCATAGACATGAGAGTAGCCATTGGTTCTGTGTCCACATCAGCAGTCATAGCAGGTGGTAGAGAATGGATTAGGTGTTTGATTTGTAGAAACATATACAATTGGGTGTTATGTGAACTCATATTTCTCTTTCAGGTATGAAGGTGACCACCCGGGTCATATACATCTCTCATGGCAGATAGACCCTGAGGTTTGCCCCAGAAAGTAATGAAGCGAGAGACTGAAGGGGATCTCTGGAGCTTCCTGTTAGTGAATACCCAGGCATTGTATGAATCCTTGAATAAAACATTGTTAAGTATTTCTGGCTTAATCATTCCTTTGGGGGGGGGGGGTGTAATAAGGATGCAAGGGAGTAAGGGAAGAACAATTCTTCCTCCAAGGATTGGTTCATTTATTTATTTATTTATTTATTAACAGTTTCTTATATAGCGCAGCATATTCCGTTGCGCTTTACAATAGCAGACAGTGAAACAACAAAACAGGGTATTTACAGACAGTCAAAATGTAGGAGGGCCCTGCTCGCAAGCTTACAATCTATAGGGAAATAGGCATTGATACATAAGTATAGATACTGTATTCTTTATTGCATCGATTCCACCAGAACGCAAGGTTCTATGACTGGTTCTGGAATTTGATAAGCTTGCCTGAAGAGATGAGTCTTCAGGGAACGCTTATAGGTTTGGAGACTGGAGGAGAGTCTTATTGTGCTTGGGAGGGCATTCCACAGAGTGGGTGCGGCCCGAAGAAAGTCCTGCAGTCGGGAATGGGAGCGGGTAATGAGTGTGGATGAGAGACGCAGTTCTTGGGAGGAGCGTAGAGGTCGTGTTGGATGATATTTTGAGATAAGAGAGGATATGTATGTTGGTGTAGTTTGGTTTATGGCTTTGTGTGTAAGTAAAAGAATTTTGTATTGAATACGGTAGAATACAGGTAACCAATGAAGTGACTGACAGAGTAGCTTTGCAGACGATGAACGTCTGGCTAGGAAGATTAGCCTTGCAGCTGCATTCATAATGGACTGTAGTGGTGAGAGTCTGTATTGGGGAAGGCCAATAAGGAGACTATTGCAATAATCAATGCGTGAGATGATGAGAGCATGGATTAGAGTTTTTGCAGTGTCTTGTGTAAGGTAAGGGCGAATTTTAAATATGTTTTTTAGGTGCATGTGGCATGATTTTGAGACAGATTGAATGTGGGGTACAAAGGAAAGTTCTGAGTCAAGGATAACACCTAGGCAGCGAGCTTGAGAGGTAGGAGTGATTGTCATCTTCTCAACAGTGATAGAGATATCAGGTTGGTAACTACTATTTATTGGCGGAAATATAATTAATTCTGTTTTTGAGATATTAAGTTTGAGGTGGCGAGATGACATCCAGGATGAAACAGCAGAAAGGCATTCAGAGACACGCTTCAATACAGATGGCGACAGGTCCGGGGAGGATAGGTAGAGCTGAGTATCATCCGCATACAGATGATACTGAAATCCAAAGGAGCTGATTAGTTTGCCAAGAGATGAGGTATAGATTGAGAAAAGCAGGGGACCTAAAACTGAACCCTGAGGTACTCCAACTGAAAGAGGTAGCGAAGAGGAGGTAGAATCAGAGAAACGAACACTAAAGGAGCGGTTAGAGAGGTAGGATGAGAACCAAGAGAGGGCTGTGTCTTTAAGACCTATGGATTGTAGTGTTTGTATGAGAAGTGTGTGGTCAACAGTGTCAAAAGCAGCAGAGAGATCTAGAAGAATTAGTAGTGAGTAGTGGCCTTTAGACTTAGCAGTGACCAGATCATTCACAACTTTAGTCAGTGCTGTCTCTGTGGAGTGTTGGGCACGAAAGCCTGACTGATGCGGGTCCATTAAGTTGTGCGAGTTAAGAAAGTGTGTGAGGCGAGTATAAGCAAGTCTTTCAAGTAGTTTGGAGGTGCATGGAAGTTGAGAAATGGGACGGTAGTTTGAGAGAGAGCTTGGATCCGAATTCTGTTTTTTCAGAATCGGAGTAATAACTACTTGTTTGAACAATGAAGGAAAGACACCAGTAGAGAAAGAGAGGTTACAGATTTTAGTTAAGATTGGAATGAGCACAGGAGACAGAGATTTACTTATTTGCGAGGGTATAGGGTCAAGAGGAGAGGTAGTAGAGTGGGAGGCAGAGAAAAGTGCAGATACTTCATCTTCATTTGTGGGATCAAATGAAGCAAATGCTTCAGAGGGCTCAGGTATGGAATTGAGCATATCACCAACTGAGTTGGAGCATACCAATTCATCTCTGATCTTGTCAATCTTATCCCTGAAGTAGGAGGCAAGATCTTGTGCATGTATAGTGGTTGGTGGCTTGGGTGAGGGAGGGTTGAGAAGGGATTTAAATGTATTAAAAAGTCGTTTTGGGTTAGAAGCTTGAGCAGAAATGAGAGTTTGGAAATATGTTTGTTTGGCAGTTTCCAGGGCATAACTATAGTACTGGTAGATATTCTTATATGTAAAGAAATCCATTGGACTGTGAGATTTACGCCATTTACGCTCAGCTTTGCGTGAGATATTTTGTAGGTGTCTCGTTAATTTAGAGTGCCACGGTTGGCGTCTAGGCCTACGTGGAGTGTGGTGGGTAACTGGAGCCACTTCATCCAGGGCTGTTTTGAGGGTTAGGTTTAGGTGTGATACCGCCATCTCAGGAGTAGTGAATGCAGAAATAGGAGCAAGCTGTTGTTGCAGTGAGGAGGAGAGTACTTGAAAATTAATATCATTAATATTTCTGCGGGCTTGAGGTGGATTAAAGGATTTCTGTGCTTTTTGGTTAGAAGTACTAGAGGACAGCATGCAGGTGATAAGGTTGTGATCTGAGAGAGGGAAAGGAGAATTGGTGAATTCCGACACTGAGCACAGCTTAGTGAATATCAGATCAAGACAGTGGCCATCCCGATGAGTAGAGGAGTCAGTCCATTGGGAGAGGCCGAGAGAGGAGGTTAGAGAGAGTAGTTTGGAGGCATGAGCAGCAGATTTTGGGCTATCAATAGCAATGTTGAAGTCACCCATGATGATGGTTGAGATGTCAGCAGAAAGGAAGTGAGGGAGCCAGGCAGAAAAATCTTCCAGAAATCGTGTTGGCTGCCCAGGTGGGCGATAGATAGCTGCAACACGCAGCGAGAAAGGAGTGTAAGTTCTGATGGAATGTACTTCAAATGATGTGAATGTGAGTGATGGAACCTGTGGTATAACTTTGTATGTGAAGGATTGGGATAGTAATATTCCAACCCCACCTCCTCTGCTGTCACCAGGCCTGGGTGTGTGTGTGAAGTGGAGAGCACCGTGTGACAGGGCTGCAGAGGAGGCTGTGTCTGATTGTGAGAGCCATGTTTCTGTTATAGCCAGCAGGTTGAAGTTGTTTGACATGAAGAGGTCGTTGATGGATGTTAATTTGTTGCCAACAGAGCGTGCATTCCATAATGCACATTTTAGTGATTTGGGGGATGAAGGGTTCATGAATACAGAGCATCTCCAGAACCATTCCGTTATGAATATAAAGCTAACAGCTTTGCTAAATGTAAGGGTGTCTGGGATACCCAGTCCCCCTCGAGAGTGGGGAAGTTGGAGTTTGGCATAGGCAACATGTGGTTTCCTATCAGCCCAGAGGAATTACTAAAAACAGAAGTAACGATGGAACAATCATGCCTGGAAAGGGTCATAGGGATCATTTTTGGCAAATACTGTAGGAAAGTTTTGGGAATGCAATACTTTTGATGACCATGGACCTACCCAACAATAAGAGGGGCAGGGTAGTCCATTTATACAGGAGGGCAGATATTTTGGCTATCACTGGTCTAACATTGGCTGAATAGATTTCTGACAGGAATGGGGGAATACATTTAACTAATTACTTCAATGAACGGGAAAGCACAGGTAATTGAGATAGAGCTGATTCGGAAGATACAAGCCCAGAATTAACAGTGTGGATCATTAGCTCAGACTTGGTGTAATTGATTTTGAATCCTGCAAAAGACCCAAAAGGGTCAATAATGGATACAATTGCAGGGATAGATTTGGTCAGGTTTGAAGCAAATAGCAACATATCGGTGGCAAAAAGGGCCAAATGGGCTTCCTCCTTGATGAACCGGATGCCCGTATACAATGGGGATGATCTCAGGGCTATGGCCAAAGGCTCAAGGCCAGTGCAAAGAGTAATAGGGACAACAGGCAACCCTGCCGGGTCCCCCATTGAATGAAAAATGTCTGGGATAGAAAACCATTATTAAGCACTTGGGTGGCTGGGTAAGCAAATAGAAAGCCATATACAGTAAGTGAATTAAATTTTCCTGGAATACCAAATCTGAGCGATTCAAACACATGGTACCCTGTGATCAGGTCAAAGGCCTACTCCGCGTCTAGTGAGAGAATGACATTCACCTCCTTAGTAGGGTGGGATCTGAGCCACTCCATAAGCTTCAAAATCTTACGTATATTGATAACTGATTGGCAGCCCCAGATGAAGCCAGATTGATCCAGGTGTACAATAGAAGGGAGAACCAGCTTCAACCTACTGTATCAGAAAGGTTTATTTTTTTTGAAGAATCTTATAATTGGTGTTTAGCAATGAAATAGGCCTATAAGAGCTTGGGATCTCCAGGTGTCTGAAGGCTTCGGCAATACTCTAATAATTGATTAATTGAAATAGAGGAGGGGGGCTTTCCAGACATGATTTTGTTGAACAAAGCAGCCAGGGGGCCTATCTTGGAGGTCCTTGGGTTTTACAGGATTTTAGCGCAGTACTGGTTGCCTGGACTTCCTCAGGGGAAATGGGGAATATCAGTGAGTCAATTTGGGCCATAGACAGGCCCACAATTGAAATGTTAAATCACAAAGTCTCTTTTTCTGTCACATTAACAAATATAAATGAGAGTAGAAGTTATGAAACACCTTTGCAATATCTGCATTGGATTTTCTCAATACCCCATCGGGCAGGCCTGTTTCCAAAATGATGGAACCCACTATTTCTGTAAAAGCTATATTTTGCTTCTATGGCAGACAATATATTGTCAAAGGTTGCCTTGTCCTTTTAATATTTCGTTTTTGTAGCCACAATAGGATTGGTTTTAAAACTTTGGAAGGACTGGGTCAATTGGGACTGCACCTCGAGATATGTAGAATCCAGTGCTTTTCCCCTTTTTTTACAATAAGAGTTAGTGACGCCTCTCAAGACTTGGAGGTCTTCCAAAATAGTAAAGGGTCATCCATTTCAGCCTGCAAGTTATGGTGTTTATAATCCATCCATGCCGCTCCAACATAGAGCGGAACTGTATGGAATTAGAGAGGTAGGTGGGGAACCGCCATTGGCGGACAGGCCCCCTATCTAAATATGTTACATATGTAGATAAGGAACCTGTCTGCCAATGGTGGTTCCACGCCTACCTCTCTAGCCAGCATAGAGTGTGGTCTGAGACACTTTCAATCTTGGAATCAACTATTTTGAATTTTGGGGAACATATGTCGGGATATGAGAATGGAGAATGAGAGGTGGACAGCAGGGGGTGCAGCAAGGCAGCAGGGGGGTTGAAGGTGGGTGCAGGAGGGCAGAAGGTGGGCATCAGGGGGTGCAGGTGGGACAGGTGGCAGCAGGGGGTGTAGGTGGATAGCAGGGGGTGCAGGTGGGCACAGGTGGCAGCAGGGGGATGCAGGTGGGCATCAGGTGGGGCAGCTTAAAGTCAGCCCAGTGAGTTAGTCCACACTGACAGCCCGCTGCCCGGCCGCCGGAGGATTGTTACAGCAGCTTTGAAGGAGTCCACCGGGAGCCATCCCCCTGCGTACTGCCCTGGAATGTCACAGCGCTGTACCCATGCCTGCCAGCCGCCCACTCTCCGCCAGCCCCCCGCCCTGCATACCTGCATGTGCTTGCTGGTCCCAGCTCCAGAGCTGCTGGGATAGCAGCACTGACAGCCGCATAAGTAATGAGCGCTCATTACTTATGCAGCTGTCAGTGCCACTATCCCGGCAGCTCTGGAGCGAGGACCGGCGAGCACACGCAGGTATGCAGGGCAGAGGGCTGGCGGAGAGCGGGCGGCTGGCAGGCATGGGGACAGCGCTGTGAAATGCTCAGGCAGGGTGGCCATGTTGGATTAGGCCTGCAGTTTGGCAGCGCAGCTTTTCTGTGTCCCCCTTGGCATCAGCAGGGAGAGAAACCTCTCCATTCAACGCCGGAGCCATGCTAGAGTGCGGGGAGCAAGGTGTGCCGGATCTAGAAGAGGGGTGGAGATTCAATAAGAACCGGGGCTGCGGCAGAGTTTATGCGTGCCGCGGCCGCCTGCATCAGGACCGGAACTGGAAGTCTAATCATTATCGTTAAATACGTGTGGTTCTAGTTTATCATGGATATATTTGCATTATAGGGGGTACTCCTTTATGTATATAAGATCCTGTGCGAATGGCACCATTCCTTTAGTTGAATGTCAACTGTCATCAGGAACTACTATCACTTTCAGGCCCATAGACAGTTGGAATCAAAGGGAACAGCTGTGATGGGTCCCATCAACCCTAAGGTGGCTCCAGCAGCAATGATGTTGCACTCAATATTGTGTTCCCCCCACCTCTCGGCTGTTCTGTGCTCCAAGCCCCTCACGTCTATTCTGTGCCTCCTGCCACACAACCATCTGTTTTGTGCCAGCAGGTGCTTGGTTGTCTTCTCTATGCCCCTGATAACCTGCTTTCTGCGAACTGGCCACTCCGCCATCTGCTCTGCCACAGAGGCCAACTACCCTGGGACGCTTCTATGTTGAGGAGCACAACCTTCTCCTACCCCCTGGCTCCAAATCAAATGACCAACTTACCATACACACTGAGCGGCTTTCCTCCTGCCCGGTGCTGTCAGCGGGGAGAGAACGGCTTTGCATAATGCAGCGCTATGCAAAGCTGTCCTCAAAGCTGCTCATCTGCTGGTATTACCAGCAGATGAGCGGCTTTCCCAGTGATGATGTGGGAACACGCAGCAGCGCTCACACTCATCGCCGGATCGTACACACTGGGCGGTTTGAGCTGAAAGCTGCTCAAACTGGGTGTTTTGAAAGATTTTCAGCTCAGTCACCCAGTGTGTATGGGCCTTTAGGCTAGTGGTTGCAAACCTCTTGATCTTTGAGGCACACTTACTGAAATACTTTGCATTCGATTTATGTCACTGTCTAAAATATTTTTTCATAAATAAATCATGAAAAAGTAGAAATACTTTTATAATCTGGCTTTCTTATTTCAAACACACGTTAACAAATCATTCAAGATCAGGATAACAACAAGGTTGATATTAATAAGGCAATGTATACTTCACTAATCTACAGGAATCTGCTTTAAAGAACAGGATTCACAGAAACTGTCAGAGATCAAAGGTGTCAAATAAATTGGAATTATGCTACCTGGGAACATCTCCAACAAAAGTGTATTCTATTTTTGTCCTCTTCCAACTAATACCTAAATTGGCTCTAGATCAATTTGTAGAGGAAATTGCTTACTGATGATAACCAGAGTTTGAGGATCCTAGTGTTGTAAGTTTTGTTGTTTTGTTAGTTTTACCACTGTTCATATTTCCATTCTAGAATCCAATTCCACAAACATAATCTGAATATAAAACAATAGTACCATATTTGGTGCTGTTTCGTATCACATGTCAGACACGGTGCCAGCATTCCTAAACCTTCACTTAACAACTATTTTAAAAATGAATCTAAAAATATCCTGGAAATCTTGATGCTAATAATCAGATCAAATAATGGGCCAGATTCAGTAAAACAAAAAAAAAACTAACTAAAAAAAAACAGCAAGTAAGTATGTGTGTGGTACAAACCATGTTGGGGAGCAAATTCATTTATGTTGTTTCTCTGCAAAGTAAATAATGTCTGTTTTTGCATGTAGCCCACATATACTAGACAGCTTTATTTTTACACTTCATTTTAGATTTTGGTTTCAACACACTCCTCCCAAATCAAATTCTCTCTGTACATGGTACATCTGCCCCACCTGCAGTGCAACATGGTTTTACCCACTTGCATGCTTTCTTGCTTTGCTAACAAAGGTGAATCAAATCTAGTAAAGAAACCCAGGTATTAGGCACTTTTTTTAAATCCTTTTTGTAAGAAGAGAAAGGTTGATTGATTATATATATATATATATATATATATATATATATATATATATATATATATATATATATAGGGAGTAGTATGATACAAATAGAGGCACTCCGGCGGTCTTGGTGAAACAAGCAGCGTTTACTGTGATACAAACGTTTCGGGGATATAATCTCCCCTTCTTCAGTGTACAATAACAAATAACAAATGTGCAATAACATACCTTTATACCTTAAACTATGTGAAGAGGATCCACCCGTTGCAAGCCCGGCCCGGCGGCGTCTGACGCGGCTTCCGGTTGCGTCACTGGGAGGAATGACAGCCTGCCGGCTCCTGCTGTCTGTTGCCTAGCAACCAAGTGAAGCGTCCGGGCTGTCATGGCGACCCCGGGACTGGGCACGCTATGAATGATGGAAAAACAAATAATGTCCATAAAACTGTGCATACGGTACAGAAGACACAAGAAAATACTAAATGCACACGAAGATGTGTGAGAAAATACAAAAATGCTGACTCTGGTGCGGAGCATGCGACATACGTTGTGCCTGTGATAGATGTGACAGCGAGGTGAATGAGTGCTAAACGCTGCTACCGACTGACAGAGGACACAGCCATACAAGTGAGTGCATGGTGTCTAAGATAATCACAATGACAACAACAATACGTATGTTATTGCACATTTGATATTTGTTATTGTACACTGAAGAAGGGGAGATTATATCCCCGAAACGTTTGTATCCCAGTAAACGCTGCTTGTTTCACCAAGACCGCCGGAGTGCCTCTATTTGTATCATACTACTCCCTATTCATTGTGCCTGGAAGGCACCCGCGGCAGCTGCTTCAAGTCACTCGTGGAGTGCCGGGCTGACACACTCTCTATATATATATATATATATATATCAAAACAGCTTACACAAAAATGTTTTGATAAAAGCCGAAGTAAAGGCTGAAACATCAACCAACCACCCTGACTGTGTAGTTGTCTATTGTTTGTTCCAAGTGCCACATTCTCCCAAGTATCTGTTTTGAGCCCTGCTGCGGCGGGTCCCATGTTGAGGGCACCGGGCGCATTTGATTGTTTGGAACCGAGTGCCAGCATTTCCAAGTTATATATATATATATATATATATATATATATATGTGTGTGTGTGTGTGTGTGTGTGTGTATCCCTTAAACATATGTATGAAACAACAAATGATATCCTTTAAAGCTGCAGGCTTTTGGTGTGTTGATGTCTCTATGCTCAAAATGTTACACTCTGGGAAATCCGCTGGTATCCGCTGTGGTGTCGAGACTCGACACCCACAGCAAGGGTCCGGTTGTTGGAATCTGGATGGCTGTGAGCTGATGGATGTGCTAGGGGCTTTAATGGCATCTCTTACCCGCCGTGTCACAGTGTACAGACAGCCACTGGGATCCCGCTGTTCGTAAGGGACCAGGAGCTGGGCCGGCATTTGTGGCCCTCCATTGAGACAATATGTACCATCACCGGTAGGCAGGGCTAGATGTCTCTTACCCTCTGTGTCACAGCGTGCATACGGCTAATGCAATGCCGCTGTTTGTGGAGGACAGGCTGTGGCTATTTAGGAGGAGATAGTGGGGGCCTTGAAAAAGGTCTGGTGGCAGACCGAAATGTTGGCCCTTAGCCCACTGTCATGCACATTGCACTTTAAACTGAGTTGGTGATATGGATTAAAAGTATTCTTTCAAGAAGACCAGTGAGTGTCCTCCTCTTTTTTCTGGTTGTATTGGTGGACTGGATTTATCTGGAACTCCTGAGTTGGCACCCAAGCAGTTGTTACGTTTTGGGAGGAGAGTGTGATCCTGGCGTTGATAGTGGGGTGGCGTTAACAATGGGGGGGGGGGGGGGGGGAGGCATTTGAACATATTCATTACCCATCAGGGTGGGTGTACAATCTAAAATCGGGTCCTGGGGGGCATTTAACATAGGAATCAGGCATGTGGGTGCCTGTACAATTAAAAATCGGGTATAATCGCGTCTCATCGCACCGCATGCGATCATATGGCATGCAATGCAACGCGATTTTGTGGTTGTACAATGCCCTGCGATGGAAATCGGGGGCGCCGTGATAATACACAAGTACCAAAAATATATATAATAATAATAAATAGTAAATATTAAAAAAATATAATAAATAAATGCTAAATAATAATAATAGTAATAATAAATGAATAAGATAGACATATAAATGACCACAGAAATTGATTCCCGGCACCGCAACAGATACCAGCGGCTTGCTACATGCTACTGCACTCAAAACATCATATGGCAAGTAACATATAATATAACTTTATCATCAGGCACTCGGTGGACTGTCAGCTTATGCACAGGTCATATTCTATTAAGAGCATTTATTATTAGAACATCATTAGAAAGAAGTTAAGATACATTGTTACGGGTTTTATCTGTTGTAATACTATTGGTGCATGTTCTTCAGCCTACGGTACTAGTCATATAAATTTGCACAGTGCTTCCGTTTAGTTCCATATGAATCAAGCCAAATAACCACATTTTAGTTAATTGAAAATATAATTATTACTACTCTAGTTACCAATCTGTCCAAATAATAGAACAACATAAGTAATGTCAACTATAGTGGACGTGTGTACCTGATTGAAGCAATATTTGAATTGCTCCATTGGGCGCCATCAACACGGTGCACACAATATTTGAATTCCGTCAATAGGGGTGAGGAGCAGCATTATCCTTTTATTGTACAGGATTTACCTATGGAATAAAATGCAATGGTGATAAAGAGAGATAAACGTCCAGCCAATCACCTGCTAACTGCCATGTTACAGGCTGTGTTTGAAAAAAGTCAGTAAGGAGCTGATTGGCTGGACGTTTATCTCTACCCTTGCATTTATCTCTTGTTAATACATCTGCCTCAATATCATGAATAGAAGAATCCTGAATTTAAGCAGCCAGCAATGTGAGGGATGATGTAACAGCAATGGATATGTATGCTGTATACTATAAACAGACATACTGTACTTGCACTTATTTGGTATCTCAAGACCTCACCTAACCCAGTTTCTTTCTAAATAGACTAGTGTGGGAAACTTATAATAGGTAACATTTATATTAAAAGTTACTTTGTTGATAGCATTGCCAGCAAACTGAGTTCCATAAATACCATGGCATAAATCCACTCACGGCTGCTGTTCTGTAAGGAACACTATTTAAAAGAAAGAAAAGGGAAATGTTTTGGTTACGTGATCTCTGAGGATATGAGTCATCTGTTAATAACAAAAAGAAATCACAAGATGCGCTGTCTTAACAAATACAAGTTATATCATTCTAAAAATTTCTACAAGACAGAATAATTTGTGAATAAAGCTACTTCTGAGATTAGTATGACCAACATTGTGATAATAATGCTGGAGCAACATAATGCGCAGTAGTTAGCTTTGCTGTCTCACAGCAATGGGGTCATGGGTAGGGATGCCAATCCAGGTTAATTTTTTTAATTCTGGGATTAGCATATCTAGTTAAAAAAGAAAAAAACACAACAACCCCCCCCCCCCCTTAACTGACTGGCGCACACAATTTCTTACATGGTCAGTCTGACAGGCGGTGCAGCCGGGGAGCAGGGCAGGTGGTGCAGCCGGTAAGTGGTGCGGAGATGCCAAACTGGGAAGGCAGACGGCAGCAAAGCGAACAGGGCAGGTGCTGTGGGAGTGCGGCTTCCGTAGCGTGACCTCTGACATCACGTCATGCTGCGCAAAGCCGCATGCTGGTTCAGGAAAATTCGGGCAGCATCTGAGCTAGCTCCAATCCCAGGATTGAAATCCCGGCGATTTTGGTGACAATTTCCAGGATCCCTCCTATCCTGATCCTGGGATTGGCCATGTTTTCTCCAGTTTCTTCCCACAATACACATAGGTTAATTGCAGAAGTGGTTGGAGTTGCTATTATTGCTGCTGTACAAGAATGCAGCAGGAGGCATCTTTTCAAGTAGACCCTTTCCTGCTGCTGCAGTAGTGATCCGACCTACGTTCTCGGACACAGGCATAGGATCATGCCTTCATTTACCTTTGGGCAGTTTGCGCAAGTTGTCCATTGCAGCGGCCAGGAAATCTCTGTGCAACCACGGAGATACATGACCTCTTCTCTCCCCATAAATGGGCCAGCAACTCCCAGCATCGACTTTCTAATGCATTGAACGGGTCCCAGGTCGCATCAACCTGGGTTACCTATTTACACTGCACAGTGAGCCAGGTTGAATTCCCAGGTAGAAATGTCGGGTCTCACGATCTGGGACATTTTAAATGGGTGCATTTACATCGTCTGCAAACCTGGGGTTTTGCACGCTCTCATGCAAAAACTTGGGTTATTTAGGCTGGTGTAAAATGGGTATTAAGATGGGAGTTCTATTGAAGATTGGCTATTGCTATCAGTGGCATAGCTAGGGCGGAGCCGGTGGAGCACAAGCTCCGGGCCACAAAATGTCACCTGGCACCAGAGCTGTGCTCTCTGCCACCGGCTCCCCCGCCATGCTCGCCAGCTCACGGTGTCGCGCTGTGCTGGGCGAGGGGCTCCAGGGGGATAAGCTGCTGCTCTGCTCAATAGAGTGAGGAGCTGAGTGGTGCATGCTGGGATGGGTATCTTGTGCCGAGACGCTGTGCCGGCCGTGAGTGGGGGAGAACAGCACACAGAGCCTGTCTCCTTTGAGAGGAGACCAGAACACAGACATGGAAGGCCCCCACACCATCATTGGTATGGCTCTGTGGACGCACATGCCAGGCATACGCAGCCGCGACGGCAGGCAGACTGAGGAGACTTTCAAAAGTCTCAGACTCCCATAAACATCTGCTTGTCAGATCCACGGCGCAGCGCTCCGGACAGCTAACAGCCCAACACTACAGAGCTTTGATGGACAGCCGAGTGACAGCTCAGCTGTCCAATGAAATATGAAGTTGCATCCTGTGGCCCCGTTATTGGCTGGAGCGCAGGATGCAGGAAGAAAGGAGGCGGGACCCCTGGCATGCTGGTCAGATTGAAGACTATGTGGACTGAAGGAGACTGTGCTGTGCGGAGGAGGGGAGAACATGGATGCACTCCTGATGTTAAACACAGCAAAAGTAAGCCAATGTGTGTTGTACTTTTTCTTTAATGTTCAAATATATATAGTGTATACTGTATATAGATAGACAGATATTTCTGTCTATATATATATATATATATATATATATATATATTAGTTTGTAGACCCCCACTAGTGCTGCCCCCCCTCACACAGCTCAGTAACCCAGCCACTGTAGCTTCTGTGGACTCACCAACCCTCATGTATCAGCATCAGTGTGTTTGTGTCACAGCTTTTCAGCGTCTGTCAGTGTTCGTGTGTTATCTGTGTATCAGCGTCTGTATGTCATTGGCTGCCTGCGTGTGAGCATCTATGTGCAAATGGTGGTGTGTCTGTATGTCAGATTCTTAAGGGGGATGCTCAATTTGTGCCCATATTTTCCGACAGGTGTGTGGTATTATATGTAATGGGCATTGCAGTGTGTGATGGGCATTCCAATGTGTGGCATAACATGTAATGGACATTATGGGTGTGGTAGAAGATTATGGGGTGTATGTTGTGGGACAGGGGAACTAGGATATGTAGGGGTAGAGGGATATGAGGTGTATGTGGGGGATAGGCGGGAGTATGGTATGTTGGGGATAGAGGGGTATGGGGTGCATGTGGAAAGACATGGGCAGTAGGTTATGTAAGGGTAAAGGCATATGAGGTGTATGTTAGTGGACAGGAGGAGTAGGGTGTATGGTGGGTATTGGGGTATGGAGATAGCTGTTAGGGTGTGTGTGTGGGCATGGAGGTTTATTGGCAGTAAGTATGTACAGTATATGTGGAATAATTGGTGTGAAAGGGAGGTTAAATGGGGTTATGGAATAAGGCGACTGAGTCAGAGGCAGAACTAGCATGAGTGCAGCCGGTGCTTTGCTCCAGGGCTCGTCGCTATGAAGTTGGTGGTTTTATGTGCTAGGAGGGCACCAACAAAAATTTTGCCTAGGGCACCAAATTTGTTAGGGCCGGCTCTGTGTAATTGGCATTACGGTTTGTGATATAGTGTGTAATGGGCATCATGTGTGGCCTTATGTGTAATGGGCATCACAAAGTTCGCAAAAATGTGCCATGGACATTACGGTTTGTGGTATAATATTAGGCTGTGCCCCCTTTTCACCGTGTAAAAACCCCACCTACTACAAATCAGGGGGGGGCACGAAACATGCCCTTGCTCCGTGCCACCTAGCTACACCACTGATTGCTATGTGCAATCAGATTCTATATATTATCTTCTAGAAGGTGCTAAATAAATAAGTAGCCACATTCTATCGCAATAGAACCCAGTATTTGATAGTCTGAGGCCATTTGGGGGCAAGGATGGGGTGGTGACAGCTTTCATTCTCTAACACATGTCACCATCGTTGTTAGAGACAGACTGCACCAGGATCTGTTTCTGAGGATGGAAATTTCCTAGCTTCTTTGTAAAAGATCCAGCGGCTGGCTTTTGCACAATCGTGGCACACACAGCTGGCCCATAGTGTTACAAATGATTTGATAATGCATCCTATGACACAGTTTGGAACAGAAATGCATGCAGGACTTGTGACACCTCCTGCCGCATTACCATATTACAGCCATCACTGCTGCTTTCATGTTAGCGAGTCAGCGCCTCTGTCCGCATCTCAGTCAGGACAAATTTTCTGTTTTAACTTTGGATCATATAAAGGTGTCATATATCCAAATGATAGGAGCCTCATGTAGAGTGCCTCCGTGCTTCAGTACGGTTGTACTGGGAATTGACTGGGGATTTGCCCCAGGCACAGGGCTCTGTGAGTGGCACCATCAAGGATGTTTGTGATATTGCTAGGTTTCATATGCAACCAGTGGTGGATCCACTAGGTTGCCCAGGGCCCCCACACTCCAGGTGGGTGGGTGGCAGGCAGCGGGGTCCGAGCAGCGTGTCACTGGTGTCCGGGTAGCGTGGGTGGGCAGGCGGTACCTCGGGGGGGTCCCTACAGCTGTTGGGAACTAGTTCCCATCCGCCGCAGGGACCCTGCCACTGCCCATTGGCCCCAGCGTGG
>NC_139221.1:211860508-211965508 GCF_055691185.1 Crinia signifera | reverse complement strand
AATCCCAAGGACATATGAGAGCCCTAGCTTAGGTTCACAGAGAGGTCAGGTTAAGAAAAATCTTGGTGTGTTTCTCTGCCTGGTAACACCTGGTGAGCAGGCTGGGAGCCTATCAGAGGGTTAAGGGGAGTAGCCAGATCAGGGGTATAAAGGTTCAGGGATTATGTGACCTTTTCCTTCTGGTTCTTACCATCTTGAAGCCCTCCCGCCCACCCTGTATCTGGTCACAGAAGGGATGGAGTTATCCTTTCAGTGATTTTATTTTGATTTTATTTTGTTTTTGTGGCTTTCAAGCCAGAATGGCGAGAAGTCGCTACCAGCCAGCGGACAAAAAGGGCATAAGCTGTCATCGTGGGGCACCACCCTTTTCGTAGGACGGCGGGTGGTCCTCCCCATGCGGGTGGACAGGGGGCGTTCCCCTGCGGGACTGCCCACTTGGCTCAGCCAGGTTAGGGGGTGGTGAGACCTTCACGATGCAGGTTGTGCTGTTAGGAGGCGGTGGTGAACCCCTCCTAGAGTTATGGTTTACGGTTATCAAGTTGACTGGGCTGGTGTGTTGGTAGCGACTTATTTTTTGCCATCCTCCAATCTTTGGTTTAATAAGTTGGGGACTTCACATCCAAATTATTCCAAATTTAAATTCAATTAGCTAGTATAACAAGGTCTTTCAATAAATAACCTACTTGACCTTTTTAAACGTATTTCAGTTGTCCGTGTGGTTATTTCGAGTCTGTGTGAGTTATTTGGTCTCGTCTCAATTATTTCTAGTTAAAAGGTTTTTATTAGATGGTAAAGGTACAGGTATTAAGTTATGGGCTACTTAATGCCCCCCCAGACCCGATTTTTAATTGTATACCCACCCTCATGGGTCATGAGTATGTGAAATGCCCCCCCATTGTTAACGCCACCCCACTATGAACGCCAACCCGAACCGTGGCGCTCCGACCTTTTCATACCCCCACTATCCATGTCAGCATGGAGTTGATTTTATAAAGTGTGGCGAGCGCAGCGAGCCACCGAGCCCGAAGTGTGGGGAGCACAGCGAGCCCCGCGAGGGGACTCGCATACTTGTAAAGTAATGCGGCACTCAGCAGGGCTTTGAAAAACAGCTAATTTAATGGTGTGAAACCGACGTCGGTTTTACACCATTAAATTTGCTGTTTTTCAAAGCCCCGCTGATTGCCGCTGCTTGTTCGATGCTGGTCGTTGTAAATTATTCTACTGCTGGACACCCGGGCCCATACTACACCACAGGGGTGAGTGCTGGTCTGATCTCCCCATATATATATATATATATATATATATATACACTGGATGCAGCGGCACTCAGTGCAAATAATTCACCAAACAGACGCCTTTGGACGCCAACGTTTCAATACTTTTTATAGTATTTTCGTCAGGGCAGCAGTATTGCTGCCCTGACGAAAATACTATAAAAAGTATTGAAACGTTGGCGTCCAAAGGCGTCTGTTTGGTGAATTATTTGCACTGAGTGCCGCCGCATCCAGTGTGTGTATCGGAGTGACTGTTGTGCACGCCGCACGGAAGGCACCAGGAACGTTTCCTCTATTAAGCAGTGAGTGCCGGGCTCCAGATCGGATATATATATATATATATATATATATAGATGTATTCCAGACTATAACTCTGGAATGCCTGGAGCAATTTACACCAATCTTGGTACATTGTGGGGGTCAGACACCCCTAGCACCCCTGTGGGGGTCCTGGAGGCTTAAAAAGGGGTCACGCCACTACACAAAGTGGGTCAGGGATGTAAGATATGCCAAAGTTCCATAACATAGAGGGGTAGAGGACATTGATTGTGTCCGGATAAGGTTCACAGCCACTAACACCCACAATGCTGACACCACCAGGTTCCCAGGGGCCCAAAAAGGGGTCCGGCCACTACAAATTGGATCAGGATATGGCAGAGTTGCATAACATAAAGGGGGTATGGCAGAGTTGCATAACATAAAGGGGGTAGAGGACATAGGGTTTAAGAAAAAAAACTGTGGTCAGATCTGGGAGCCCACCAGAGACCGCATAAAACAAAAAAAGAATAAAGTTCAAGTAATGCTAATTGTACAACCAAACCCGAGCAACGTCCGGGTACATACAACCTTATTTACTCTAAACACAAAGAGGACTTTAGGTTACTTTTCTGCTTTCCATAGTATAACTGATCATTAGCCAACAACTGTTAATGCAGAGCAGAGTAATCAATATACTAAACAAATACCAAATGGGTCTTCAATAGTACAATGGAAAAAAACATGCACTCTAGTTAAATCATTGATAACAATCTCCAGATGTACACAGCAAGGTGTCCTCAACATCGCCAAGATTAGTCATGAGGTACTTTGAAAATGTTTGATGATTCAGAAACAAAATAGAAGATGGATTTGTTTACATGCAAGTGGTTTGTAGCAAGTATTACGCAATGATACCAGTATAAACCTGCTCAGATCACATTGTACAAAGTGCTCTGGGAAATCTGTGAACTGCAAATATATAGTGAAATTGCGGTACTTATATGTTAGTTGGGCGCCCACTATAGTTACTACGCTCATACCCCCACTATCCATGTCAGCATGGAGTTGATTTTCTATAGTGTGGCGAGCGCAGCAAGCCATCGTGCCCGAAGCGTGGCGAGCGTAGCCAGCCCCATGAGGGGACACGTAAACCTAAGCAAATAAGTTAGTGGGCGCCAACAAACATATAAGTACCGAAATTGCAGAAAAGTGATTGTAGGATTAGTATAATTATTCCCTATATCTCCCCCCCCCCCTCCCCGACAAAAATGGTAACATTTTAATATTGCAATGTAATCAAAATAGAATATATGATAGTGATGGCCTTTCACCGTATCAGGTCCATACAAATAGCTATGCATATGCTGCACTTATGCCATGATTATTTGGGTAGAACCCAATATCCTAATGACTCAGTTTATGTTACTCAAAACCAATATGTGACCACTTGGTGTAAGCAGCGAAGCAAATCTAGTAACAGGGGGAAGCACTAATTTGACATGATTAAAAAAAGTGAATGATTTGGGTCTCAACCCTTCAACCCAGACCAGTGATGCGCACCATTATGATGCAATAGGCAGGGTTTAAGGATATTAAATGCTCATCCCAGACTCCACAGGGGCAAGCTTCAACTACTCTCCAGATTTCTCATGGAAAACAAGTTACATAAAGTATGACTTAAGGTGCCCATACATATTGTGATGATCGCACCCATTATGGGCTGGATCGCATCGCAATGCATCCGGTTTGCATGCAATGCGATACAATCCGTGGGCAGTACAAAAAGTATGTGCAGCACATACTTTTTGTACTGTGCGATGCATGCGGGAACGCGCATTGCATTGCATTGCACGGTGCTGTTGCACCGTGTATGGGCACCCTCAGTGATGAACAGCGTCAGTGGCTGACCAGTGTTGTTCTTGTTTTTGGGGTGTCGCCAGTAGCCATGATCACCAGTTTTTCTTTCTGTTGAGTTTTATAATTTTCCATTATGACATGGGCTTAGTGTTTGTCTTTCTTATCAATGTTGCTATCCCAAGGCTTTTGGGTAAACAAAAAACAAAAGAGGGTCAGGTGCCAAGTAACTGGGTTCGATGTAATATGCCAGTTGTATCAAAAGGGGATTCTCCAAATAAAAATTGGGAGATGGATTGTTTCAGTCAGTTATTTCAGGTTACTGAATTAAAGTAACTTCTGTCAGTTATAATAGTTCATTAAAGTTTTCATCCAAATCCATCCTGTGGAAGTCCTAGAACAAGTTTCCTGTGTCAAAGTTCCAATCAGGACCCCAGCCCCGTAGCATGTCGTCTGGGATTCAATGTTAACACTCTGTGAAGATTTCCTCAAAATCCATCCAGTGGAAGGCCCAGAATGGCACATTCCACCATGAGGTCTGACCGGTACTTTAACACCCCTAAAACCAACAGGGTGGATTTATTTAATTTATAACTGTCAATATTTTAAGTTGGATAATGAGGGGTATATGTATAAAGTTTGGTTCATCAAGTCTTTTAAGACTAAAAATAGATACATACATACATACTGTACATACAGTACAGTACTCACATATTATATATACTGGCTTGCTGAATTGCACACATTGGGATCATTCCTCAGTCCTGACATTTGACTTATCAACACCTATAGTAAATTGATGTACTGTATACTGTAGTTATATACTGTTTAATTGGAAGTTTTATCACTTTACTCACAATTAAATTAGTATTTTGCTTATGGTGTTTTTAGAAAATATCTGGAAATTGTATCTCATAACCCACTATTGTTTCTCCCCTGATGAAGTCTACAATGGCGAAACGTAAGTATGGAGTTTGTGTATATATTATTAAATGCCATCTTTGTTAGGATCTCGCACCATATCAGTAGGGCGAAACAGAGAGTGCCAGATTTCCAACAGCAGTAAACCATGTTAATCTCCAATATTTGTAAACAGCGATTGTGTGAAAAACCTTTTTATCAAAACATTTTTCATTGAAAATTTTTAATAAATGTATAAATATTTCTCAAGTACAGAATCTAATTGGCTGCTTTCATCAAAAATTAGCAGTCCAGCAATCAAGTCTGAATTAGGCCCATCGATTGCGGCACAGCGAGGAGCATGCATACTCTTCAATGGGAGTAAACATGCACATGTGCCCACCACCTATTGAATCCTATGAAAGCGGGCTGCGGTGCACATGTATTCAGCATGACCTGATGATTCCACTACAGCAAGTTGCTATATGAAGTAAAGCTGTAGAGGGGACACATCTGTAGGCGGTATGACAAGTTTGCTCAGCAGGCCTATGAAGGGGCTTATCATGCTCTGCCTAAAGGGTGTATCTAACTCCACGTACATGTGTTTTTACAGCCACTCAGAGGAGTGTCCTATAAAGGCAGCCAGAAATAAACTCACTGAGTACAGAATGCCGCCAAAAGGGTTTGTGTATGGGTGGCATGTGTGTGATTACTGACACTAGCTGACTCAACCATCCAGTCCTCTGACAAAGTGTTTTCATTACCTCTACTATTTGCCCCCCAAATCCCCCCCCCCTCCACACACACGGTCAGTGCCAGCCTACACACACACCACACACAAGGGTCAATGCCAGCCTGCACACACATACACAAGGGTATCTGCCCCATCCCCTCCAGGACGCACACATGTGCGGTCCGAATTTGAGATTGGGCTTGGGACAGCTTTGCACAGCAGCATAAAGCTGGGAGATGGAGTGAAAACGTCCCAAGGGAATGTTGGCAGTCATGGTTACAGTACCAAGAGAAAATATATTACTACGTTTCACCAAGCCTAGCCAGAGGGGCCACTGTGTGCAATGTTAGAAAGTCAAATTTATCAACTTAAAATGATGGTGGAAATATGAATTTAGGCTCAAGTAAGAGTTGCTTTAAATGAATGGTTTAAATGAATAGTGTTGATTCTCTTGGGTTAGTGCTGGTCTTCTGCAGGTAACTACTGTCCAAGCTCATCGTGACATAAGGGATGATTCAGCTTCATTCGGCCCGCAGTGAATTTGCTGAGGGGGCGAATGTTGAGTCTGCATGCGTATCGTCGCATATACACATGTGCAGAGCTGCTGTGCAAACTTCGTCTGCGACTATCACAGTCGCCAAGGCGTTAGCAGAGGGGGGGGGGGGGGGCGATCAGTAGGTGTACAAGGGGCTGGTGCATGGGGATGCCCAACGTTTCCTGGGCGTGCCCACAAAAACGGTGGCCGCATCCCAAAAATATGCAGGCGGTTCAAGACGTGCAAGGGGCAGGCGCCTGACTTCGCATGACGTCAGCGCCATTTACGAGTCAAATAAAAGACAGTCTAAAATGACTTTTATTTGCAAACATGGATGTGCAAGTGTATACATCCATTCGCATGCCTTGGCGTATATTCGTGAGCCCACCTGAATTAGGTCCATAATGTTATAGTACAGGAGTTGTAGTGTGTACTGCATATCAAGTGAGAATTTCTAATCAACAAGTAACCGCAGAATGCTCTTGATAGCGATGTCTTCCATTGTCCTGCATGTACATACAACGAAGGATGCCACTGACAACGTGCAGGAACGCACATTATAGAAAGACATAGTGGGTAAAATCTGGACAATATTTCGATGTAGCCGTTCCCTAGCATCAGAATAAGCAAAATTGTTAGGAATGTCCAGTATGTACCCAGCTTAAGTTCTAAATTTACCAAAAGTTCTACATTTTAAAATGCATACCGATTTATATTGTTGATGTAGCCCTATCATTATTTTACACATCTGTGTGGTTATGTTATATTTCCCATTGATATAATACAATAAATTGTATACCTTGCAATCCACTTACCATGGCCATTTTACAGTTTACATTAAGGTCAAAACAGATGCTGTTATTGGATTAGCAATATTGTTTCAACAGCACATTGTATATATGAGGTAATTAAAGAAATATATGTGCAAACATAAGTGTTATTTTGCGCAATAATATACGGTATGACCCTTATTTTAAATCACAAAGCCAAATAATAAGTAACCCATCATTACCTGTGTAGACAGTAGATTGCAATCAATATGCATTCCTTTCCCAGTTTTGCTTCTTTGCAGTAAACCAGCCATAATTGCTCCATGAGCGTACAGTCCTGTCGCAAGATCAGTCATGGCTACGCCTGGACGGACAGGATCTCCATCCTGGAAATTCAGAACGTTCATTAGATATTGTATATGCTAGAATGTGCAATAATGAAACACATTTAATGTTGATGAAATCTAGACAGCCATGAAGGTCAATTAAGATGTACATTCAGCCATTGATGTACATGATATACTTTACATCAAGTGGATCTAATTTTTATTTTATTACATCTTATTTAAAGACCAAACCAATTGCTTCCGCCAAACAAACTGTGTTTATGGATAACCAAAGCCCACACTAGTTCACATTCATACAAAGGTTTCAATAACCTGGCACAGACTAAAAACAGGTTGGATGAATAACCTAAATTAAGTCAATCCAGACAAGCTGCACTGATATCGTTCTATACTGCTATTATACGGTTTTAAAAAGAATATAATTGTAAAAGATCTGCAGTACATGGATGATGCGGTAGATACTGGAGACAAGAGAAAGACAATCTAAAAATGTGGTAGGTGGAGTGGATTAGTGGCCTGGCCACAACTAGAAGTCAATACTGAAAAGTGGATAAAGTAAAGAGAGGACTCTCTTCATACACAGCAAAATTGCATAGAGAAATCTGAGGCTTGACAGAGCAGAGAAAACAGTTTCAAAAGTTGGTCTGAACTGATGCAACCATTGGGAAACTGAAAAATATATCTATTCGTATAAGATAAACTGTACGGCAGCAACTTCTCGCAGATGGTAAAGGGGAAAAAAGTTTTGTATGTTGCAGCATCATCCAGCAGACAAAAAACAGCTGATTCACAAATTACTACCACGGACAAGGTTCCACTTTCTTTTAACTGTCCACCAAACAGGGCTGTAAATGAAAAATGGAGAGCGACTGTCTTATTAATCACTCCAGGAAAAATGCTGAAAGCCACATTAGAAGAACTGGTGAGTTGGGTTCGGATTCCTACATGTCTTTTAAAAATTCTATATTAATTGCTGGCTTCAGCAAATGAAAGAAACTGGAAGAAAATGACAACAGAAAAGAAAGGAAAATTAGAAGAGGTCATCTTAGATTAATTTAACTGGGATACAGAAGATTTTGACTTCCATGAGGTAATATTGCCACAAACAGCTTCACATAATGGAGGTCATTCTGGTTGACTCGCAAAGCTGTGAATTTCGCAGCTTTGAGAGCCAAATAAACATCACCCGCCCGAACATCCGCACTGGACAGCGAATGTCCCCGCAGGCATGCAAATGGATGTTTTGCATAAACATCCATTCGCTGCCTTACGTGCAGGACCGAAATCATTCGAATGATTTCTTAAGCGCTTGCAAATCTGTCACTCTCTGGTGACTCAGATTTGAGGCGCCCTGCTACATGAACATTAAGGAGTGGCTATCTTCAACGCAGTGGCATATTAACATCTAGGGGCCCATGTACAGTGACCCCCATCCAAAACACACTCTGTGTTGTGGTGCTTCCCGCCCCTCTATATTCTACCAGAGCACCATCTTCCCAGTAATGTTCTAGACGACAGTGCATGCACAGTAGGATAGCAAAATGACAAATTGAGTTTTCACATAGTGCCATCTATCTAAAGACAATTCACAGCAGTGTATACAGATGGCTAATAGACAATGGGGCCATTTCAGGTCTGAATTGGGTCCTGTCTCCGAAGGTTTTGCTCTGGCAATTGTCGCCAATGCGCATGTGCGGAACCCGGCTGCCAGCGCCTTCAGCTAAGTTTCTCTTCGCCGAGGCGCTCACAGACTTAGTGAAAGGCAGGGTTCTTTTGCTGGGATCCGACCAGCTTTTCTATAGGTGTGCCCACAAAAACTCTGGGTGGACACCTGCGAACGCATATGTCTAATGGGTATCACGGTGTGGGGCATATGTATAATGGGCATCACGGTGTGGGGCATATGTATAATGGGCATCACAGTGTGTGGCATATGTATAATGGGCATCACAGTGTGTGGCATATGTATAATGGGCATCACAGTGTGTGGCATATCTGCAATGGGAAGCATGGTGAGTGGCATATATGTAATGGGCATCTCAGTGTGTGGCATATGCATAATGGGTATCACAGTGTGGGGCATAAGTATAATGGGCATCTCTGTGTGGCATATGTATAATGGGCATCACAATGTGTGGCATATCTGCAATGGGCAGCATGGTGAGTAGCATATCTGTAATGGGCATCTCCGTGTGTGGCATATGTATAATGGACATCACAGTATGTGGCATATGTATAATGGGTATCACAGTGTGTGGCATATGTATAATGGGAATAATGGTGTGTGTCATGTATAATGGGCACCATGGTGTGGGGAATATGTATAATTGGCATCACGGCGTGGGGCATAAGTATAATGGAGCAAGGTCGCCACATTTGGGGGGCGCATAAAAAAATCTCGGTCAGGGAAATAGTAGACCTCACACTGGCCCTTATTCTGATCGGTGCGGATATTCCCGCATTCTTACGGAGCGGTCCGCACGCCACGGTGTTTTGCCGCATGCGGCCATCGTCCGTAGAAACGCCCACGTGTCCTCCGCATTCGGACGGACTCACTCTTTAAGAACAGGGCGTGTTTACGGACGACATACAAACCATGCGTGTGCGGGAGAAACACTCCGATTCTGCACGGTATTACAGAGTATTACAGAGTATGCTCGGAAATACCGCATCCGAACGGGAGCCAAGCGGTGCTACCGCCCGTAAGCGGAGTATTTACGCCAAACAACCCACTATTAAGTATCTTCTGCAATACATCACATGACCCACTTATTCAATTACCTATCCTCATAAAAAACTTCTTATTTGGAATTGGAATCAATTAGATGCCAATATATCCTTACAAGCATGCCTAACACATGCATTGCACACATTAACCCTTACAGCAATTGAAGCAGCAATGGTTTCAATTAAAGCACTGACAAGCGTCCTATTAGTGAGTAATGAGTAAAGGAGTCGATTCTATTGGGTTCAGGTGTTAATGCTTGTAGTCATTAGGCGTACGTTCGCCTACCGCATTAACGAGTGGTGTCCGCAAAGCAATAGTACACTTGTGGACACCGCACATTTCTTCCCCTTTTGATCGCGTGCATTCGGAGTGGTATCCGAATGTACGCCCCCCAACATAAGTGTACTCCCCCGTGTCCGCCCATGTTTCCGCCCCGTTTTGCCCACTTTTAAACTACGCCCATGTGACATTCCGCATGACGCCCATAATACGCCCATATTTCCCGACTGATAGCGGTGAACAGTTTTGGACGGGATTTGGCCGAACTGGTACGGAGTCAAGGCGTGGCACATGCGCGTAGCGTTCTCCACGCATGCGCAGACGCCGTAAAGACGCGATCCGAAAGTATGCGGTAAAGTCCGCGTCAATCAGAATAAGGGCCACTGTTTCAAGCCTGCAAAAGTCCCGTCCACTCTGCTCTTTTCCAGACAGTTCCTGAACCTATTAAGCTACAAAAATAGCACTGACAGTAATCCAATAAACCTATCAGTTAACAATAGCTATTCAGCTCTCTAGCTGACCATTGTTTCTTACAGTCACGTGTTCTTCTGAGCCAATCCTGTAAGGTATGTTTTTCCTGTCTTTCTTCCTCAGTCAATCCCCACTTCCCAGTGGGTAGAAGTATTCTGGGATATCTAGACCTAATTGCTAGTGCTTCAATTGTCTTCTGCTGATACAGTTGTGCCTCTCTGCTGCAGTGTGTTTGCTTCCAGGTTTTGCAGCTCGTGGGATCCTCTGCCCAGAGAAGGATACTCACCTCAGCCCAATCCTGCCTAGCTATCGTTCCTGAGTTATTGAGTTCCTGAGTTATCGATGTTCCACCATCGTTCCTGAGTTATCGATGTTCCACCATCATTCCTGAGTTATCGATGTGCCACCATCGTTTCTGAGTTATCGATGTTCCAACCCTTGTTCCTGAGTTATTGATGTTATGCCATCGTTCGTGAGCTATCGATGTTCCAACAATCATGCCTGAGCTACTGATTTTCCACCCATCCTTCCTGTGCTATCGATGTTCTAGCCATCATTCTTGTGCTATTGATGTTCTAATCATCTCTCCTCAGCATCTGATGTTCTAATCATTTCTCCCTAGCTTCCGATGTCCTAAACATCACTCTCCAGCTTCTGATGTTTTAACCATCGCTTCCAAGTATCCTATGTTCTACATCATTGCTCCCAAGCTTCCAGTGTTCTGAACATCATTCCCAAGTTCTGTTAACGTTCTTAAGCAACTATAAGTAACATACTCTTTACTTATCATGGTTAATATCATCAGTGTTTTGCACTGCATCTTTTTCACTTACAGTTATGGTGTGCAATACCTGCCTATGTTATACATTATCTTTCATTCAAGTTGCTAAGTGCAATCTTCCACTGCTGTTACCAAGTGCTTAATAAACTATTGTATTTTTATCCTCTGTTGTCTCCCTGCTAGTCACGCATATGGGCTAACTACAAGTGCCATATCCTGGGTTCATGTCACAGAGCTTAATTAAGCCTCCTTGATTTATCCATCAGTGGGAGTCTCCGTCTGAGGCCTTCGTCATCTTGACTCAGACCCCAGGCGTGACAAAATTACATATTACAAACAATCATAATGTATCAGCCCTTAACTCTTTTTTCTGGCCTTGGCTAACATTGAAATGGAAACTAGAGAGCTTGTCTAATACAAGTTGTATTGGCATACGCTGCTTTGAGCAAATTACTGGAGCACGAAAATCCCACCCATGTCATGAGCTGTCTATGTGTGTATTGTCCACTTTTTTGCAAATGATCGCTCTGTGTATATAGCCGCAGGTGACGGCGATGTCCGTAGGGAAAGAACGCAGGGGTTTGCCTATAAACAATAGGCAAAGCCCCGCTGTGCACAGTTCGCTCAGCAAACATCGCAATGTGCATCACGGGTGTACCGGGATGTGAGCGATCATGTTTTAGCCCTTCGCTCAGAACAGGCTCCTCGTCAACCTGTGTGTTATAAATAGACGGTTCTTCCATCACAACTTATTTGCAACAAACATGTAAATAAACACTACAGAGATCCTAGCACAAGTGTAATGGTGTGTACACCACGGTGAGATTCCTTTGCTATTCGATTGCTTTACAATCCTTGCTAAATCTATATTATTTACATACAATTCATACTATCTATATTCGATTTGTACTATATAGTCATTGCTGCACTGTCTGTTTGGCTTTCGATTTCAGCTGAACGGGAGCACACATAGGCATCGAATTGGGATAGAAAGCTTAAAAACATGTTCTATCTCCATACGATGTCTATGCGATCCCAATTCAATTTAGACTATATAGTCAAAATCGAATGTCAAATTCTACCGTGTGTACACAGCATAAGTGTAAGTGCAGATCAAAAATAATTAAAAATAAATGTTTTATTTAACAGAATTCACATGCCTCATGATTATTTTTTCTTTTATAATTATTGTATTATAACCAGTGGCATAAGAAAACGTTGCCATTTAAGGTCAGAATGAATTTTCTCACCTAATTAAAAACACATCATACAAAAAATTTAATAAAAGATAAAAAAAATTAGATGCTTGCAGAAGAAGTTTTAGCATCCAAAGTGGGTCTGAATTATATTACTATGAATTCCAGTTCCTATAATAATACAGAACTTCAAGTGAAATGGCTTTTTTATCCATGTAGAAAAAAATAAAACAAAACAAAATAAAAATCTAAAGAATGTAACAGAATTCCATTCAATAATCCAAGGGCATTTGACCAAAAGACCACACATCTTGTCTGACTGTGCCCACGTTGAACCAAATTGCTGAAGTTTTTAAACGTAAATGAATTCCGTTAAAGTTTTTCTACGAATGATATAAAATAAAGTGTTTAGGTTATTTTTATTTTTGTGTTCAAATGAAATTGCAGAAAACACAACAAAAATATAGGATCCATACTGTACCTCTGGTCCTGTGATGTGCATTAACCCAGACATCGCACAGGCTACAGCATCGTAGCCTGCTCTTTTATACAAAGGGCCTGTCTGGCCATAGCCTGCATATAAAAAAAGCAAAACACTTGTTTAATTAGCAATAAAATAGTCTGCAATATGTTTCAAGTTCCAAAAAAAACAGAGAAAACGACAGGATTCTATATGCAATCACATAACCATGATACAGCTTACTAGCCAGATAATGAGACTAAAGCTGGATTTGGGATTCAGCGGCTCCCGACACGTCGGTCGCGGTCCCCTGGATAGGTTTCCCTTCTGAGTGGAAGTGCTCGGTGAATATGGACGTGGTCATCTTAGCCGGGTCAGAACCAGATGGACAATGCAGTACAAGGGATATAGCGAAGAATGGTCAAGGCAAGCCGGGTCGGTAACAATCGGTAAGTTCAGTATCAAGGGTCAGGCAAACGGGAGGTCAAGGATCAAGCCGGGTCAGTACACTATGAGTCACGAGGAAGGGGTTAAACGTAAGAGTAGTCAGGAATAGCTGGAGTAGGTGAAGTGAACCTATACTCTGGCGGGGTTTACCTGTCAGGGACTTCCTTTTTTCCCTGCAGGCACCCCCACCAATATCCTGCCTGTGCCTTTAATTATACATGAACGCGGCGCGCGCGCCGGCTACCCGGAAGTAACACGCTGTTTGTCCCTCTCGGCGCTGCAGAGAGATCTCTGCTGCCGGAGGGGACTGCGTGCAGCCAGCACCCGCCGCCCAGACCCAGGAAGCAGCCGCCCGCACCAGAGGCGCCCCCGGACCCGGTAAGTGACCACCGCGGTCCAGGAGGCCGTGACATTACCCCCTCCCCTAGGGGTGGGCCCCGAAAACCCTATGAATGGCTTATTGGGATGTTTTCGATGGAAGTCCCGAAGTAACTGTGGGGCATGGACCTCCGAGGCCCTAACCCAAGCGCGTTCCTCTGGGCCAAAACCCTTCCAATCAATAAGGAATTGAACTACACCCCTGGACACCCTGGAATCCAGGATTTGCTTAATATCATATTCCTCATGACCTTCCACAGAAATGGGCAAAGGAGGTTGTCTGGTGTTGGAAAACTTGTTGATAATGAGCAGTTTAAGAAGGGAAACATGGAAAACATTGGGAATTCTCAAGGTCTTTGGAAGTTTAAGTCTTACTGCCACCGGATTGACTATCTGAAGGATGCTAAAGGGACCAATGTATCTTTGAGCAAGCTTCATGGATGGTACTTTGAGACGAAGATGCTTGGTGGAAAGCCAAACTCTATCTCCCGGCTTGAATTGAGGAATACTTCTCCTTTTGAAATTAGCAAAACGCCTGTAGCGTTCTGAGGATTTTCCCAGATTCCTTTTTACTTCTACCCAAGTGTCCAAGAATTTTTTGACTGAATGCTGAACTGCTGGAAGGGAGCTAACAGACTTTGAAAAATATTCTGGAATATTAGGATGGAACCCATTTAGGATAAAAAATGGAGAATGACCCGTAGATTCGTGGAACAAATTATTATGAGTGAATTCTGCCCAGGGGAGTAGAGACAACCAATCATCTTGATTAGCTGAAACATAGACTCTGAGAAATTTTCCAAATCTTGGTTGACCCTCTCGGTTTGACCATTACTTTGGGGATGATAGGCCGAGGAAAAGTTAAGCTTAATGTTGAAAGCGGAACACAACGATCGCCAAAACCTGGACGTGAACTGCACTCCTCTATCAGAAACAATACTTCGTGGAAAGCCGTGGAGTTTGAAGATCTCTCTGATGAACACCTCCGCTAGTTTGGGTGCTGATGGAAGACCCTTTAATGGAATAAAGCGAGCCGCCTTGGAAAAACGATCCACCACAACCCAGATAGTGTTGTAGCCGTGACTGGGTGGAAGCTCCGAGATTAAATCCATCGAAATATCTTCCCAGGGGGTCGATCTGGAATTGGAAGAGGATTGAGCAATCCAGCTGAAGCTTGCGTGGAGGACTTGTGCTGAGCGCAGATGTTACAGGCAGCGACAAAGTTTTTGACGTCTGTCCTTATAGATGGCCACCAATAATCACGACTAATAATTTCTAAAGTCTTGTTGGTACCCGCATGACCGGAGAAAAGAGAAGAATGAAACCAACGCAGGAGACTGGATCTTGACCTGAACGGCACAAATGTTTTCCCGGGTGGAATCTTAACTCGTCTGGAGGACGCGATAAAACAGGATGACTTTAAGATGGGCTTATGCTTATTCAGCTCTTCAGATGAGGCTGGACCAAAAACTCGTGAAAGGGCGTCTGCTTTAATATTCTTGTCACCGGGTCGATAAGTTAGCACTAGATTAAAACGATCAAAAAATAATGACCATCTTGCTTGACGATAATTGAGGCAATTTGCAGTCTTAAGGTACAACAAATTCCTATGGTCTGTGTAGACCGTCACTGGGAACTTTGCCCCCTCCAGAACGTGCCGCCATTCTTGTAGATCTAATTTGATAGCCAACAATTCCTTGTCTCCAACCGCATAGTTACGTTCTGCTGGTTGAAATTTTTTGGGAAAAAAAACGCAAGAATACCACTTATTGGCCTCATCCCTCTGAGAGAGAACTGCCCCGACACCGACCGAGGAGGCGTCTACCTCTAGGAAGAAGGGTTTATCTGGATCAGGGCGTCTCAGGATAGGAGCGGACACAAAGAGCTGCTTGAGTAACAAGAAAGCTTGCTTGGCTTCCAAGGATCACTCTTTCGTATTCTCCCCCTTACGGGTAAGGTTGACTATAGGGGCTACCACTGAGGAATAACTCCTGATAAATTGTCGGTAGAAATGACAGAAACCCAAAAAACCCTGGATGGCTTTCAACCCCACTGGTTGGGGCCAATCAGAAATTGCTGACAACTTTTGCGGATCTATGCGTAGCTCCGTACTCGTGACAATGTACCCCAGAAACGGCATCTCCGGCTGTTCAAAAGAACATTTCTCTAGCTTGCAGTACAACTGGTACCTGCGAAGGCGAGCCAGCACCTCACAAACATGACCTCGATGTGCTTGAAGACTTTCGGAAAAAAATAATATGTCATCCAGATAGACAACCATGAACCTATTTAATAGGTCTTGAAAGATAGAGTTCATGAATCTTTGGAAGACTGCTGGGGCATTACTTAAACCAAATGGCATTACAAGATATTCGAAATGCCCATCTCGTGTATTAAATGCCGTCTTCCATTCATCTCCAGACCTGATTCGGATCAAGTTATAGGCCCCTCAGAGATCTTGGGCCTTATTTTGGTTCATTCTTTCTGACAAAATCCTTCTTAGATGGGCAAAACCATGTGCACTGCAGGTGGGGCAGGTGTTACTTGTGCAGAGAGATTGGGTGGGGTTTTACTTCAAAGTGAGATCTATATTGCAGTGTAAAAATAAAGCAGTCAGTATTTTCCCTGCACAGAAACAAAATTACTCACCCAAATCTAATTATCTCTTCACATGTTACATCTGCCCCCCCTGCAGTGCACATGGTTTTGTCCATCTAAGAAGGATTTTGTCAGAAAGAATGAACCAAAATAAGGCCCCTAGTTTGGTAAAGACTTGTGCTCCTTTGATCCTGTCAAAAAGTTCAGAAATTAATGGCAGAGGAGAGCGATCCTTTATCGTGATGGCATTAAGACCCCGGTAATCGATGCAAGGCCTGAGACCACATCTTTCTTTTTGACAAAGAATAGTCCTGCACCTGCTGGCGACTTGGACTCCCTGATGAAGCCTCATTCTAAGTTGTCCTTGATATACTCGGACACTGCTTGAGACTCCGCAATGGACAATGGAAACACTCGACCACAAGGAGGTGACTTTCCAGGAATTAAATCAATAGCACAGTCCCACTCTCTATGGACTGGCAATTTCTCTGCGTCCTTTTGACTAAAGACGTCCAAGAAGGGTAGGTAGGGAGCTGGAAGCTTGGTATCGGAATCTACCTTGGTAGAAGACAAGGAACAAGCTACACGCTCCACCTTGGAGATGCACCGACCATGACACTTATTCCCCCATGCAAGTATTCGGGGGTACTTCCAGTCTAGAATGGGCGAATGCATCTGTAACCAGGGCAATCCCAGAATAACCGGACTCTCAGTGGAAGGAAGCACGAAGAAGGAGATATTCTCTTGATGGAGAACCCCCACTTTCATAACTACCGGTCTGGTACTGGAATATATACTTGACAGCGGCAGTCTGTTCCCATCCACCCCTACTATATGTAAGGGGTTGGAGAGAGCTTGACAAGGAATTCCCAGGCGCTTGACTGTCTGCGCTGTGATAAAATTACCATCGGCACCCGAATCCAGAAAAGACTTGAGAGCAACGTGGGAATTGTGACCTTGAAGGGTGATATCAATGGTAAAACCTGCTGCAGAGACTCGAGACGGGGTATGCGACACTGTGCCTAGGCTGATTCCCCTGTAGTCAGTTAGGCCTTGTGGTTTCCCGGACGTTTGGGGCAACTGGAGAGAAGGTGGCCGGATTCTCCGCAGTAAAGGCACAAGCGATTCTTGAACCTTCGTTCTCTCTCAGCAAATGGAAGACGGGATTTCCCAATCTGCATGGGTTCCTCTAACTGTTGGCTGGTTGCCGCAACCGGGACAGAAGCGGAGCTAGATTCTGGGGGAACAAATCGAGGAGCCAATTTGAAACTAAACCTCCGGGACTGCTCCTTCTCCCTCTCTCGGTAGCGGAGGTCTATCCGAGTGCACAAGGAAATCACCCATCCAAGGTAGCAGCAGGCTCTCGGGCCGCCAATTCATCCTTGATCCTGTCTGTCAGTCCTTGTGTGAAGGTGGCTATCAAGGCTTCTTCATTCCACCCTAACTCGGAGGCTAGGGTCCGGAACTGAACCGTATACTGGCCCACCGATTGGGATCCTTGCTTCAGGCGCAGGATTGCAGAAGCAGAAGAAGTTACCCGGCCAGGTTCATCGAAGACTCTGCGAAACTCAGCGATAAAATCAGTGCTTCGGTTGACGATGGCGTGATTCAGGAACCCCCGACACTCCTTTGGATTACCGTCAAACTTAGCCGGATTAGGGATTCGTAGGGAAGACGCACCCAGGACCACTGCTGGAGGCGCTGGTGCCAGAGGAGGTCGAGGTGGCGGAGACTCCACACGCTGCATCAGGGTTTGAAGACACTGCATGATCTGTGCCTGGTCCTGTTCTTGCTTCTCGACTCTAGCTAGGAGATGCTCCAAGAGCTCCTTAGGAGACGGGCCACTTGCCAGGTCCATGTTCAATTGGGCCAGAGTATTCTGTCACAATAACTTGGCGACACTTCCACTTGGGAATTGGCTAGACCTATCACAGGGGCGCGGAGTCTAACCGTGCCGGGGGTTTTCTGCCAGTGACCCCTCCAAGCGGGATTTGGGCTTCAGCGGCTCCCGACACGTCGGTCGCGGTCCCCTGGATAGGTTTCCCTTCTGATTGGAAGTGCTCGGTGAATATGGACGTGGTCGTCTTAGCCGGGTCAGAACCAGATGGACAATGCAGTACATGGGATATAGCGAAGAATGGTCAAGGCAAGCCGGGTCCGTAACAATCAATAAGTTCAGTATCAAGGGTCAGGCAAACGGGAGGTCAAGGATCAAGCCGGGTCAGTACACTATGAGTCACGAGAATGGGTACACAGGGGTTAAACGTAAGAGTAGCCAGGAATAGCACGGGTCAGTAACACTTGGATCAGAAACAGTGTGGAACGCTGGAGTAGGTGAAGTGAACCTATACTCTGGCGGGGTTTACCTGTCAGGGACTTCCTTTTATCCCTGCAGGCACCCCCACCAATATCCTGCCTGTGCCTTTAATTATACATGAACGCGGCGCGCGCGCCCCTAGTGAGCGTGCGCCCGGCTACCCGGAAGTAACACGCTGTTTGTCCCTCTCGGCGCTGCAGAGAGATCTCTGCTGCCGGAGGGGACTGCATGCAGCCAGCACCCGCCGCCCAGACCCAGGAAGCAGCCGCCCGCACCAGAGGCGCCCCCGGACCCGGTAAGTGACCACCGCGGTCCAGGAGGCCGTGACACATTTGGACTGTTATGTTTTGCATATTGTTATTTGTACCCTGTGCCCCACCCCCTCCCCTCTCTTTTTTCTGTATCCCCTTCCTTTATTCTGAAAACCCAATAAAAATTACTCTTTAAAAAAAATTTAAATAAAAAAAATATAGAAAGAGAAGGTGTGTCTTGGTGTGGTGCACCATAGATAAATAATACATGCCAATAAAAAATAACTTTTAATCGAGTATTTTTAAAACTGTGAAATATAAAAAAAAAAACATACAGATGACAAAGTGAAAATAGTGCGTGTTTAAAAACAGCACGTGTGGGGACTAATTTACAGTTATACAATGTTGCGTCTTTAGGAAAACAGTAACTGTTTCAAATGTGGAAAAAATTCCTCTTGTTACAAGTGTTGTTACTGTAATGGTAAACTGCTTGCACTATGGCAAGGCGAATATATAGACAGGATCTGTGTGTCTATTGCCCATATGGCTGTTGTATCAATGTGTCGACACGCTGTGTCGATGAAGCTACAGTCTAATTTGTCAGAACTGGTATGTGGGCTGCCAATGAGTACCCCTCAGAGTCATGAGATGTACAGGAACTAGAGGTGGTACTAAGCCCTGATCCTATTTTAATAAATGAGCATATAATGTGAAGTTAGGTATACCTTTAGCTTCTGTAATGCTGCTAGATCGGTATAATCAGGCAATTGTTATACTATTGCCCCAATGTCATCAGCTATGTTAGACAATTAAGCTGTCAGCGTGTCAAGTGGTACAAGTTAGTATGTAGCGTGTCCGCTATTGATCTCTCGCTAAGTTTTCCTAAAGACGCAACATTGTATAAATGTACCATTGAAGAGACTTAAGGGCCCCATACATCAGCAATTAATTGTGACAATTTTCAGATATGGAGATGATTGCCACAATTAATTTTAGATGTGTGGGCTCCCCCTTTTGGCAATCCCAATCAAAATCGCCAATCAATTGCTTAATCAGGTTTTTAAACATGTTTTATACTCTGGTATTATCTGCAGATCTTTTTTACATGTGTGGGCATTCCCAATTTGTCTTCTTCATCTATTTACATTATGAACAGCAATCGATTGGGCAATTTCCAGATATGCAATCTTTAGATGGAAAAATCTGCCGATCACTGAAATAAATCTGTAATGTGTAGGCAAAGTCAGATAGATTGTAAAATCCATTTATCTGGCCAAAATACCCCTATATCTGAAAATCCATAAATTGTGATTGCTGATGTATGGGGCCCATTACTTTAAACACACAATCAGTCCCCACACGTGCTGTTTTTAAACATGCACTCTTTTCACTTTGTCTGTCATCTGTATGGTTTTTTTTTATATTTCGCAGTTTTAAAAATACTCGATTAAAAGTTATTTCTTATTGGCATGTATTATTTCTCTCCACACCAAGACACATCTTCTCTTGCAGTTTTGACAAATTATTCTTCATAAACTCCAGTCCTGGGCCCCCTTTCTGTCTGGGCCTGGCACTGGAGTCCCCTGCAGTCCCCCTCTGATGGCTACCCTAGCTGTGGTAAAGGTTCCTGGAAATTTGATTTAGTGTACTTTACAGTATGACTCAGGGAAGTAGGAGATGGGAGGTGGTTGCAGATCCTGGAGAGTAGTAAAAATGTATGGAGAGAAATGACCCTCCACTGTATGCAGTAAGCACTGATCCCATGCCATCAGTTATGCTTACTGTATGCTGCATCGGTTATGGGAACTGCAGTATGCTAATGTTATTTAATGACTTGCCTAGGGGACCCGGACCACCAGAAGAACTCTATACATTACATGGCCCTTTTGCCAGAGCTTGTATTGTATTGTACTGTAATGTACAGATGAACCCGCAGCACGGTTCGCTGTGATGGAGACACACGAGAATCCTATACGCAAGCGTCTCATTTTCTATTTGTGTGAACAGTATACAGCACAGTAACATTACAGTTGTCACAATGTAGTATACTGCTAAGGCGAACACATACAGTGCAGTCCAGTAAGCCCAAATGAAGACTGCATCTGTGAATGATTATACAGATGGAGCCGCAGGGCCGTTCACCGTGAAAGAGACATGCAAGCATCTCATACGCAAGCGTGTCCCAGTCGCGGCTCCATCTGTATATCAATCCGCCGCTGGATTAGTGGAGCAATATCCACCCAGTGGTGGTGGCGATGTACAGATGGAGCCCTCCTAATTTAGCCTGTTAATTGGATTAAGTGAGTAATAGGATTACTATGCTAATCCCTACTGTATTGTTCTATGTATTGTATTACTGCTGAGAACAATAGGTTAGCCATGGTGAGCCACAACCGAAGGAACAAAGTTGACAGGGGCTCCAACTGCATATTGCAAGCATATTGTATTGCGTGCCTCAATGCGCCTCAGCGAGTCTGAGGACGCTATAAAAGTGGAGCACAAAAACCCTTGCCTAGGCGTGCTGGCGAAATGAATGAGTGTGGCCATCTGTAGTTAACAATATCGCCAGTGCACCCAATGTAAAGTTCCAAATCCTTGTTTAAAATAGGTCCACATGACTTTAATCACAACCTCTAGAGTTATGTTTTATTTTTTAAGATTTACTTTGATGCATATTTTGGAAAACAACTTTTTTAATGTGTGACCCTGTCCTCGGCAATCCTTTATTGTCAGGCTGACCTTCCTAAAAATGAAAGATGGTTAGTACATTGTGTTATTATTGTGCAATTCGACGCATTCTGCAAAAAGGACATTTATATACTCTCGTACCATAATAACACGTGACATATTTAAATACATAATACAATGCTAAATAGTTTCATTGCACTATTGTTCACTACTGTATAGGAACAAATGTTGCTGTGATAGCAGGAGAGAGAGAGGTTAAACTAACATTGCTTTATAATTTGATTACATAGCCATCTCTGATAGCCATCCTGGGCTAAATAAAAGTATTAGGGGCTCGTATAATATGTAAGTCACAGTCTACATGTAGCAAATAACTGATCTGCATTTATAATGAAAAAATTGCAAGTAGAATTGATCAGGATGAAGTGAAAGTTTAATACATAATTACCAACTTTGCAGAACCCGTTTGCTAGTGGCTTTGGTAACTTGCATAGTTGCCAAGCCCTTCGCAATAATCAGGCCGGGCCCGGGGCGGACAGTGGCGGGGATGAGAATTTGCAAAGGGAGGAGAAATAACTCGATGGTCACCAAGCATTGCATGATTACTTCTGCAGTGGAGGCATTTGAGGGAATGTGTTTTCGTTACAAAGGGAGGGCAGGCGTTCCTACATGCTGCGTCTCAGGAGCTCGGTATGCAAATGTAGTCCTAGGGGCAGTGGGGCAAGTAGATTTTTCTTCTTAGTGGTAATGATAGTGTGACACCAAAAAAAACAGCGAGATCATGTGTCATGAGGTGGTGGGGGTTTACATGAAACTAGGGGAGTGGCTTCATGACAATAAGGGCATGGTCACATTATACCACATACCATGATGCTTATTATTCCAAACACCGTAATGCTTATTATGCATTATGCCACATGCCGTAATGTCCATTACACATTATTCCACACTGTAATATCCATTACACATTATGTCACCCACCCCAATGCCCATTACACACTATGCCACACACCGTAATGCCCATTACACTTCTTCTGGTTCACTCGCAAAGGCAAATTCCTTCTCAAATGGACAAAACCATGTGCATTGCAGGGGGGCAGATGTAACAGGTGCAGAGAGATTTAGATTTGGGTGAGTTACTTTGTTTCTGCGCAGGAAAAATACTGGCTGCTTTATTTTTACACTGCAATATAGATCTCACTTTGACGTAAAACCCCACCGAAATCTATTTCTCTCTGCACAAGTTACATCTGCCCCCTGCAGTGCACATGGTTTTGTCCATTTGAGAAGGAATTTGCCTTTGCGAGTGAATCAGAATAAGGGCCATTATAACACACACTGTAGTGCCTATTACACATTATGCAAATGCACTGTAATGTATATTACACATTATGCCACATACTGTAAGGCCTAATACACATTCTACTACACACTATAATGCCTATTACATGTTATACCACACCCCATAATGCCTATTACATATTATCACATACACATTTATGCCGCTGACACCATTTTATGTCCCATACACAAAAATGCCCCACAGTAAGATTTCGAATTACTCGCTGCCAGGGTTTCTGCATCTTCTCCCAGTGGCAACAAAACCTATACAATTGTGGCCTAAGTCACACAAAAGCGCTGGTTCTAATATCACTCAAACTATTAGCATTCAATAGAATAAACCTCAATATAATTATACACCTGAATAATAAAGTTCAATTAATTATAAGAAAGCAGCAAAGTATATCCTGACTGGGTGCTGCTGCAGCCCCTAATAGGAGGGTGTGTGCCTCTGACAGACAATGTGGGGATTTTTGAGTTTCTGTGGCAAAAGCTCACAGTTTCTAATAAGAGGCGCAGCTGTACTCAGTCACATAAATAACCAGATGGGGTTTATGAACACATTATAACAATTTATTAAAAGGACACATAAGCGGCTTCCTCAGTTGAGAAAGATGAGGCCTATGTATCAATGCAAATGTATCTTGTAAAATGTTAAATTGTAACGATGTGTCCTACATAGGCAGAGAAATGCGTATTTGAACTGTACCCTGCCCCAACTCTAGTAATTACCGCTGACCATATAAAAGTAAGAGCGGCTTACTGGACTCCGATTGGCTGCAGCAAAAATCTATAACTAACAGCTGTCCGGAGAATCATTCTGGTAAAGGAAGGGGAGCTGCATACCGGGTTATTACTATCATCACCCCAGGAATATAACATTGCTATTGGAGAATCCACTCAGAACAGGCCTGGTAATTATAGGTTTTCTGCCTCACTACTTTGCATACTTATGCCCAAAGACTCAGAGCCATCTCTAGCCTCATAGCCATTTGTGACAGTGACTTCAGTGTTATATGCTGTTTGTCTTGTATGTCTGTATGTTAGTATAAAGTGCACTTTAAATGATGTTTTATGATTTTTTTTAATAAATTGTTATAATGTGTTAAGAGTGGGTGAGGGCTGCATAAGCCAGAAGCCATATAAGAGCCCTGACTTAGGTTCATAGAAAGTTCAGCAGGATAGAAAAAACTTAGTCTGGTTTTCTGCCTGGATACAAGCTGGTGATGCAGGCAGGGACCTATCAGGGGTTAGGGGGAGTAGCCAGTCAAAGGTTATATAGGGCAGATGATCATGTGACCTCATCCTTCTTTTTACCATTTTGAAGTGCTGCAGTCCTGCGCGGATCTGAGGTAAGAGAATTTTGTCTGTTGCATTTGGCTTTAATTGAAACATGCCCAGTCCAAGACGCTCTGCGCCCCCTCCCCGCCGCCTTGTGGATGCGGCCCGCCCGTTATCTGCGGCGGGGTACCGCCGTCCACGGGTGAGGGTGCTTGGGGCGCAGGAGACCGCTGTTTTGGCTGGGTCCCCTGAAGGGAGCATGGCTGCGGGGCTCGTACTGCCTGCAGGCAGTCAATTCTCCCCGGTGAGCGTGGTCAGCGCTACACCGGGGGTTGATCATGTGTTCGCCGGCGAGGGTGAGCCGGCGGGGGCTGAAGCCGTCGAGGTCCGGGCCTTGCCGGGTCCCTCGGCGGACGCGAGCATCCCCCTGCTGCCTCAGGGCGCGTCCGTCATGGACGCGTCGCTGGAGGCCTCCGGTCCGGCGCCTGAGGTCCTTGCGGACTCTCAGGCGGCGGGCGGTTCGCGGGTGACGGAACGGGTCTTTGCGCCGGCTGGCGCGAGACCCGTTCCGGAGCTTCAGGCTGAGGGCGGGCTTGCAGTGGTGTCGCGAGCCCTGGCGCCGGCTGGCGCGGGGCTCGCGTCATCGGTGGCGGTGTTCAGCGGGTCGCCGGGAACGGAGCAGGCGGCTCCTGTCCCGGCATTGCAGGCGGCAGCGTCGGAGGACGCGCGCCCTGCGTTATCAACAGGCATGGATGTTAATGCGGTTTCCTCCCTTGCGGGGGGAAGCCTGGGGGTGAGCGCTGCTAGCGCTTCAAGCATCATGGAGGGATCAGGGGGTAGGGGGGGGGAGGGGGGATGATGTGCTGGGGAATCACAGTGCCCACATTAGTTTGGGAGGTTTTCATTATGCAGGTGGGGCAGGGGAGTCTGCAGCAGCAGCTGCTGCGGGCTCTGGGAATTTTGTACCCAGGCCAACAGGCAGTACTGGACTGGGAGGTTTTAACATGCCCCCCCCAGATTTAGGGCCGAATCCCAGGGGCCCCGTCGGGAGGGGTTTGGGGGTCAGTCATGCCTGGAACCCAGTGGTGTTTTCAACGGGCATGCCTGTTGGGGCCGGGGGTTTGGGGCACATGGTTTACTCCAGGAGCACGGTAGCGGCCTCTGTGCAATTGCAGGGTCCCTCCCTAGGGGCGCAGCCCACATCATCTTGGGGGGGAGGTTTGTCCACACCATCATGGCAGGGGGCCCATTCAGGTTTTTTGGGGCAGTTTTCCCCCGGGGGGGGGCTTTCCCGGGCAGTGGCCCCCTGTGGGGTCCCCGTATTTTCAGGCCCATTTGGGGGGAGGGGGTTATGGGGCGTGGCCGCAAATTGCACCTTGGAGGCACCAGGCGGTCCCTGCAGTGGGGCCCCAATTCTCTTCGGGGTTCCAGGGTGTCCCTACCAGTCAGCCACTTCTGTGGGCCACGGGGGCACAGGAGTACAGTCCGCATAGCTCCGCTGGGTATGGTTGGGATCAGAATTTTGGCCCTCAGGGGCTTTGGTCGTCCCCAAGGGGACAGGGGGGAACCTTGCCTCATGTGAGTGGTAATGCTTTGGGGGCTCAAGGTGTTTTTTCTCCAGTGGGGGTTCCCCCGTTGCCTAGGGGACCTCCACCCAGTGCCACAGTGTCAGCTCCACCTCCCCCACCATTGGATCCACCGGTGGGGTCAGGGGGTGGGGGCAATTTGTTGTCTTCTTCCCCCCTCCCAGTTGTATGTTCACAGGAAGCAAGCGTTTCAGCGTCAACGGTGGTTTCCAGAAGAAGAAGTCGGGAGGGCAGGGAAGAGCCAAGGATGACGGCAGGATCAACATCAACAGTTTCCAGGTTGGCCGTTGCGGCCGATGAAGTTCCGGGGATTTCTGGTGCTGGTGAGTGTGCAGTTACTTATTCAACATGTGATTCCTCTGATAGTGATAGCACCAGCGTGGGGTCGGATTCCCCGCGTCGCCCGCGTAAGCTGGCTAGGCTCATTGCGCGTCATGTGGCTAAGGCAACCAGTAAGGACAAGGTTGCGATTTCTGCGCCACCTCCCACGGATCCCCCTTTGTTTACCGAGATGGTGCATTGCGCGAATACCGCGGTGACCAGGGGGCTTCGTAAGAGGATGAGGGAGAAGATTAAAAAAGGGAAGTACGTTGACATGTTCACCCTTACGGAGGACATGAGGCAGGCCTTTGATAAGGCAAAGAAGGCTGATGGCATGGGGGAAAATGCTTTTCGGAATTTCCATCAGTGGTTGAGGGGTTTCTTGGTTTTTGCGGCCTGTTACGCGGAAACCAGGCCCGCTGAATATCCCAATGTAGTGAAGTACTTGTTTCTGGTACATGAAATGTACCTGAAAACAAAAGGTTACTCATGGAGGGACTACGACGAAAAGTTTCGCCGTAAGCAGGATGGGAATTCTGTGTTGCCTATGGGGTTTAAGGACGTGGAGGTCTGGTTGGAGGTCACACAACAGACCAAACCCCCAGGGGAGGGGGTGGCTAAGAAAACGGTAGTGGCGGCATCTCCAGCCGCCAAGATAGTAGGAAAGGGCAAGTGCTTTGCGTTTAACGACGGCAAGTGCGCCAGGGGGGCTAGTTGTCGTTTTCGTCACTCATGCAGAGTCTGTGGGGGCAACCATGCAGCTAAGGACTGCACGGCAGCCCCAAATGGAAAGTCAACTGACACCGGGGAAGCCGGGGGAAGTCACAAGTAAGGCGTATTCGCCGGTTGTGGTTTCCGAACTTGTTAAGTGGCTCAGGGGCTACCCGGATGTCGAGGTGGCTCGTTTTTTATGGGAGGGTTTCAGTTCAGGGTTTCGTTTGCCCATTAGGGGTTCAGTTCATGTGGTGGCAGCTAGGAATTTGAAATCTGCCAGGGATTTCCCCCATATTGTTAGGGAGAAAGTTGATGCGGAAATTAGGCTGGGGCGCATGTGTGGCCCTTTTAGTTCCCCTCCTTTGCAGGATTTATGTATTTCCCCAGTGGGGGTGGTTCCCAAAAGCACCCCTGGTAAGTTTAGATTAATTCAGCATCTTTCGCACCCGCATGGGGCCTCGGTTAATGATGCCATACCTGAGGAGCTCTGCAAGGTCAGGTACCAGCTGTTTGAGGAGGCGCTGGGTTTGGTTCAAGGGTGTGGGCGGAATGCATTAATGGCAAAAGTGGATATTGAGTCAGCTTTCAGGTTACTCCCGATTCACCCAGAATCTTTGCGGTTTCTGGGTTTTAAATTGAAGGGGGAATTTTTTGTTGATAGGTGCTTGCCTATGGGCTGCTCAATATCTTGCGCGTATTTTGAAAAGTTTAGCTGTTTTCTTCATTGGTGCATTCAGAGAGCTTCAGGTTGTCAGGGTATTGCGCACTATCTTGACGATTTCCTCTTTGTGGGCCCAGAGGGTAGCCCAGTCTGTGAGAGTTTGTTGAAAACTACGGAGCAGGTTTTAGGGGTGTTGGGGGTCCCCATTGCAGAGGGTAAGACTGAGGGTCCCACGCACTGTCTGTGTTACCTTGGGATCGAGATTGATACAAGGGAAGGTTGTTGTCGTTTGCCAGCTAGCAAGGTGCATAAATGGTTGGGCCTCATTCAGGATTGTCTGGAAAAAAGGAAGGTGAGGCTGAAGCAAGTTCAGTCTTTGCTGGGGTGTTTTAACTTTGCATGCAGGGTTATCCCAATGGGTCGAGCTTTCAGCAGGAAGTTGGAACGGGCGACTGCAGGGGTCTGCAGGGGATTTGCGGACTTGGTCTTCCTTTTGGAGTCATTCAACAGGGTGGTGTTGTGGCCGTCCCCTCCTTGCTTTAATAGTGTGTTAAAGCTTTTCACCGATGCATCGGGCAGTGTAGGCTTTGGTGCTTTCTTTGGGGTGGAATGGTGCGCCGAGGGGTGGCCGGAATCATGGGTGGATAGGGGTTTCACCAGGAACTTATTGCTGTTGGAATTGTTCCCAATAGTGGTAGCCTTGGAGTTGTGGGCCCGGGAGTTAGCGGACAAGCAGGTTGTTTTTCGATGTGACAACATGGGTGTTGTGCACACCATTAACAATCAAAGGACCTCATGCCCTCTGGCCTTGCGGTTACTTAGGCATTTGGTCTTGCAGTGTCTGCGCTTTAATGTGGTTTTCTCGGCTTGTCACGTTCCTGGCATAGATAACAAGATAGCGGATGCCCTGTCCCGTTTTCAGTGGGTCAAGTTTAGAGAGTTGGTGCCGGACGCATCGGTCGTAGGTTTACCTTGCCCACCTTATATCTGGCAGATTATCGAGCCGGTATAGTGGGATTGGCCAGAAATGCCCTGGCGCCTTCCACGCAGAAGGCTTATGACGCGGCTTGGAGGGATTGGCAGGCTTTTCTGAGCAGGTATGGTCAGGAAGGTGAGTCCTTGGAGGATAGGTTATGTGTTTTCGCCTGGGAACACTTCAAGGCAGGGAGGGCGAAAGGGGCCATGTCCGCTGCCCTTGCGGGCATTGCTTTCCATTCGCGGATACGGGGTCAGGAAGACCCCACTCGGTCTTTTGTCCTAAGAAAGGCAATGAAAGGGTGGGCTAAGGCTTTTCCGGCGGGGAAGGATTCAAGGAGGCCCATTGACTTAGCATTATTAAAGGATTTAGTTAGGGTCTTAGCGGAAGTTGGCGAGTCCGAGTACGAGATACTGCTTTTTCGCACTGCTTTTGTTTTGGCATTTTTTGGGGCTTTTAGGGTCAGCGAGCTGGTTGCCAAGAGTAAGACTGATGGTAAGTCTGGGTTGCTTCTCAGCGAGGTGCAACTTCGCAGCGATAGTGTGTGCTGCAAGATAGCTAGATCCAAGACGGATCAGGCTGGGAGAGGTAAGTGGGTTATTTTGCAAGCGCACAGCGAGGCGGAGATTTGCCCAGTCCAGTTGGTTCAGTCTTACTTGGGGATCCGACCAGTAGGGGTTGGGGGGCAGTTTTTATTGCACGTTGATAAGTCCGCGCTTTCTAAATTTCAGTTTGCAGCTGTGTTAAAGCGTTGTTTGAGTGTGTTGGGGCTCCCGCCTCAAGAGTATGGTACCCATTCCTTTCGGATTGGGTCAGCTACACAGGCTGCGGCAGCTGGGTTGTCCCCAGGGGCGATCCAGGCGCTAGGCCGGTGGAAGTCTGATTCGTATAAGAGTTATGTTAGATTAGATAAATTGTAGTTGCGCCTGTTGCGCCAACCCTAAAACGAAGTTTACTCCCGGTTTTTGAACGACAGCGTTCAGAAATCGTGGGTGTGAAGGTTGCTTTTACTTTTTCCTCCAAGGGGGCCTTAATTCAATTGGCAAACCAAGGTCCACGGGAGGTTTTTTAAGTTTTCTCCTTCACATGGGTTGAGTATTTAAGTTTTGTAATATTGATAAGTTACTGACGGTATGGATTCTTCTTTTTTCAATTTCAATGGAATCCTCGGGGCAGATATGGCTCATTGGCCATTCCTTTATTTATTGGGCAGGGAGGCACCCAATGGGAAGGAGGTCGCATGATTATTTAGGAGACAGGACGGTCAGGTGGATAGGTGTGAGAGGCATGCGCTGGGGTGAGTTCTTGAGCGAGCTTTTCAGGCATGAGAGGAGTTGGGGGCGTCCCCAGTGGCTGGTTATCCACTTGGGCGGCAACGACATGGGTATGGTCAAGGGAATCGACTTGATTCTAAGTATTAAGTCCGATTTGGTGGCCGTAAGGGCGCATTGGCCCGAGGTAAGGATAGTCTGGTCTGAGATTATCCCTCGGTTTCATTGCTGTTTGGACCTCAGCCATTGAAAAGGCAAGGAAAAAGGTGAACTCTGCCATAGGAGTCTTTGTTAGGGCTATGGGGGGTAGTGTGGTAAGGCATCCCTCATTGGTGCTGGATAATGTTAGGTACTATAGAGAGGATGGGGTGCATCTTTCCCCTGCGGGAAACTGCATGTTTCTTGAGGACATCTACCGTTTGTGGGCTTGAATAGCTGTTTAGGTTTTTCAGGTTTTTTCCTAATTTTCTCTTGGGGATGGCGGCTGCGGTTAGTTAACCTTGTGGTGGCGGGAAGTCGCTACCAGCCAGCGGTCAAAGGGGGGCACAAGCGGTCATCGTGGGGCACCATCCCCTTCGTAGGACGGCGGGTGGTCCTTCCCGTGCGGGTGGACAGGGGGTGTTCCCCTGCGGGACCGTCCGCTAAGGGCTCAGCCAGGTTAGGGGGTGGTGAGACCCTCACGATGCAGGTTGTGCCATTAGGAGGCGGTGGTGAACCCCTCCTGCAGTTTTTTACGTATATCAAGTTGACTGGGCTGGCGTGCTGGTAGCGGCTTAGTCTTTGCCATCCTCCAACCTTTTAGTTTAAAGTTAGGGACTCAAAATCCAAATTCAAACCCAAAATTTTCTAGTTAGCTACAAGGTCTTCAATAAATATTCCTCTGACCTTTTAAATTTAAATCTCGGTGTCAGTGTGGTTATTTCTGGTCCGCGTGAGTTATTTGGTGTCGTCTCAATTATTTTAGATAAGGGTTTTCGTTTAAATAATGTAAAGGTATTTTAAGGTATGGGCTACTTATAAACCCCATCTGGTTATTAATGTGACTGAGTACAGCTGCGCATTAGTAACTCTGAGCTTTTGCCACAGAAACTCAAAAATCCCCAATTCTCCCAGTGGAGCAAGATTTCTCGGGTAACGCTATGCACGTGTAGTTATATATTTTGCTTGTGGCCCGTGGGGTTAACGCTCCTCGCCAGGAAAGTCACATGTTGTTACACACTCCTTGCTAGGAATTTGTTTGTTACCATGGGGGTTACATGCTCCTTGCCAGGGGTAACATTCTCAGGGTTTCTATGCTCATTGCTCAGGGGGTTATATGCTCTTGGCCCAGGAAGTTACATACTTGTTGCCTGGGAGCTATATGCTTGTTGCTTAGGGGGTTACATGCTCATTGTCTGGGGGCAGGCTCATAGCATGCTAACGCTTCCAGAATCTGCAATTCCGAGTAGTGCTGGATACTGCGCTCCCCTGACAGATGCTAAAGGTGAAATAAGACCTCTAACGTCGGTCTCATCAAAGGTAGCGGACATTTTTGGAGGAGCGAAGGATCTCTGTCCACACGTAATAGATTTTTATACATTATTAAAACATTTTTAAAGTCACATCAAAGTACCCCAAAAGCATATGAGCGATATCTTTAAAAAATGCTTTATGTATATGGAGCTTGAATAAATAGTTTATATTTTTATAATTTTTTTACTTAAAAAAAGCACAAATCAGCCATTTAAATACTGCCAGTAATATCTTCGTGACCGCTAACAGCTTCCTGAATGATTCTGCAAAGAAACTTGTCCAGGAAGGTCACATTTTTTGCGCACTTCTCTTACACCGCATATAGATGACAATCGCAAACTCCACGAGTACCACGAATGTGTATTTTAAATTAAGATTTTCGGGAGCCTGCATTTGCGCAAATGTCGTCAAGTTTAAGAAAACATCTTGCAACTTGCACCTAATGCTGTACTTAAACTCCATTGATATATTTTATTGCTTGTTTGGTTTTCTATGTATTTAAATGAGGGTCTTCCTCTTCAACCTTAATAGCTGGTAACTAATTATACCCTGATGGACTCTCGAACAGTTAGTGAAATGCAGAAAAACCCAGAACCTTTAGTTCTTTCAGTTAAATTAGCTTTAGTGCAGACATTTAAATGTACACCATTATTTTCTGAAAACTATCACAAGACAATGTTAGATAATCAAACACCTCTATGGCATCAATGCAGTAATACATTTCTGAAGAACCCACTCTATCTGTGCAGGTTTTCTTCTGATTGACAACCTAGCCTTTCCCACACCGCATAAGAAATATAAATGTTAACATGACCGCCTGCATTGGATGAGGCAGATATTGATGACATGCAGGTGACAAATTCTGAAGGAGTAGCACATGCTTCGTGATAACGCTAGTGGTAAAAATAATCAAATAAATTAGTTATTCCAAGGAGGAACATTTGTTAATAGATCTTGCCAAGTCATGCCTGGTGCACTCTGTAAATAAATCTCCTCTCTCATATAAGCTTGCCAAATCTGATACACTAAAATGATGCTTTGTCAAACCTGCACGCATTGTAAATAGGGGCTGGCCTAAATGCTGGCTGGTAATGTAGCTTGATAAAGCTGGCAAGCGTGTAGTAGTTAGATATTCATTGCTGGCATCCTTACTAATACATCTTCTAGGCAAAGCATAAATACCTTCCTCTGCACTAAAATTACCTTCCTATGCATGGTTATATAACGCAGCCTGTAAATAATACTTATCGTTAGAAGAAAAAAGAAGCACAAGACAGCGCTGTCCAGGCCTTTAGTGGGGTTAACACCAGTGGCGTAGCACCAAATTTTGCGCCCCCCTCTCTCCCCCCTCTGTCTTACCTGTCCACATTTGTGGCCAGGAGTAGAATCATTAATCTACCTACCCTACTGACATCACAAAGCACACTTGCTTGACTGTACGTAGAACATAAGGACATCAAAGTGGCACTATTGCTGCCTATACATAAGTATCTATCCAAAACTAAATACTGACATCAAAGATGGGACTGTCTAGATCGCTTAGAAATTAGGGGGTGATTCACGTCGGTTTGCAAAAGCAAACTCCGTCTTTAATGGACAAAATCATGTGCACTGCAGGTGGGACAGATGTAACCTGTGCAGAGAGAGTTACATTTGGGTGCGGTGTGTTCAAACTGAAATTTAATTTGCAGCTCAAAAAGAAATCAGCCAGTATTTACTATGCACAGAAACAAAATAACTCACCCAAATGTAACTCTCTCTGCACGTTACATCAGCCCCACCTGCAGTGCACATGGTTTTGTCCATTAAAGAAGGAGTTTGCTTTTGCAAACCATCCTTAATCACCCCTAAGTATATATCGATCTGCGTGTATGGTCCGTGGCGACGAGAATGCTGATGCTTTGCAGTGTGCTGAATGATCTGTGCTTAACTGTGCACGTGTGTACAGGGAATTACACTATGCTGAGTAGAACAATCCCATATTCATAGCTGTGTTTAAAAGTGAATTAGTTGGCAAAGAAACAATTTTCATATTACCAGGTTACTGTTATTTGGGCCACCCTCCCTCAAACAATCCATTCCATAATGGGCCCCATTTATCAATGAAGCTTTAAACAAGCTGCAGCTGGTGTGCCGCATTACTTAACTCTCTGGCAAGGTCCAGCTAAGTCATGCAAGGCATCCAGTCTGTGCACGACTCCTTCACCCACCGAGGACCCAGCAATGGCCGCAAGGCTTCTCTAAAGCAGGGTCTGAATTGCCAGTACAGGGCCTGTTTCATGAATACTGAAAGTAGAACAGAGCCCCTTTAGGTATCATTGATAAATGGGCCCTATATTGGTACCTGACTTATACCTCTTATGTTATTTCTAATTTTCCCTCCTTATAATCTGATATATTACTGTCCCCCTTCACTGATTGCACCATGTCCCCTCACCTCTAATAACTGACATCAATACACCACTCAGTAATTTCCTTTTAAATCAGTGACGCCACAAACACACAAATACTGAATGTAGCAGGTCCCCATAATGCATTATTACAAGCCCACTAACTGACTGCATTGTACATGAGTGGCAAAGCCTTACTGATTGCAACAAGCTCTATCATCTAGAATTCTCAATATTATCCCCCCTACTCACTGACTGCATGTTATATCATTGCCCATCTTCCTTCATGTATTGTAAAACATCCCCCATCCCTTATAATACCCATTATTACACCTCTCAGACAGTGACTTTATTGAGTATGTATGTATGTATGTATGTATGTATGTATGTATGTATGTATGTATGTATGTATGACGAAGTCATCGACGAAACGCGCTTGGGCGTGTCCTACCAGACACCAGACGCAATCTGTACACAAGACGCAAGTCCTGCCGCGTGGAACAAGGGTAATACGCTGATCTGTTCTGTGAAAGTGCCGGCGGCACAAAGACAACACAGCAGACCCTGTCAGAAAGCAGCGTCTAGGACTGACCGTGACCAGGTGACTGGGTTTTTATTATCTTATATCATGTGGTATTCTAGCCCACACTGCTGAAAAGCAGGGTACGAGCATTAAAATGCTTGCTTATTTTAACCATTATGGAATAAATCCTTTTATCAAATTAATATTGCACTATATAGCGCTTCATCAGGGGAACAATGATATAATCTTATGGCTGATATAGAATTTCATATTATCCTTAGAATGGTCCTGTAAAATCCTTTTCTTTTAGTCTTAAACTCAAATAGTGTTTCTCTCTCAAAAAATTCTTTGATAAAAGAGTTCTAAAAGGTTATGAATAAACCATAGACGGTTTATATTTGCCTATTGGGCCAATACCATTGGGACTAATATGGTCGCCAGTAAAAAGATGGGAATCTTTTAGTCTGAAGATAAATGCCGCAATTTTGAGCCTCTCTAGAGGACTTCTATCTACCAAAGGAATGGCCAGCAGTCTGGTATGGGTTATAGGGTCGATAGTAATTAGGTCGACAGTCAATAGGCCAACCACTATTGGTCGACAGGCAAAAGGTTGACACATGAAAAAGGTCGACATGCATTAGGTCAACATGAAAAAGATCAACATGAGTTTTCATGTCGATGTTGACATAAGTCAACATCGACACCGTATAAGTGTACCGATTTACTCTCCATGCTTCGGGCACGGTGCCTTGCTACGTTCAGCACACTATTATATTCTCTCTCTAAGCTCATGTGGATTGTTAAGTATGAAAAATTGCCTTAAAAATATTATATTAAATAGCATATTGAAATATCACCAGTGAGTGTGTGACCCTGATTGTAGCAGATGGACATTATTTACTGGAAGTGCTGTGATTAAAAAATAGGCCCCTAAAAATCCATATAGCATTATATAACTGTACATTTCCAATAGCAAAACCATTACACATAACTCACAAAAATAAGGAGCGCTATCATCCCACTTCCTTGTCCTCCACAGTCAGATCATGAGATGCCTGGGTCCAATGAAAGTCCTTGCCTCAGGTTGCTTCACTTTGCAATGATATGCTGCGAGGACCGCTTCTACATGGTGAGATGCTGTCTGGAGAAGAGGCAACAGCAGGACTTGGGGTGTCCGAGGAGATGGAACCTTTCTGCACAGATGCAAATCACCTGGTGATGCCCTGTAGGTGCCACTTATGAAGGTATGCCACACCTGATAGATAATACGGAAGAGCTCAGTGAGAGAGCACCACACTATAAAGAAAATGCAAAACCCCAGCTGAGTGAAGCGACGAAGCTCCGGGTGCAGCAGCTCAATGTTGTATGGCAAACATGCAGTTCGAGTGGGACAAAACCATGGTGCAAGTGTGACATATGTCCAGCATTAACCCGGATGCAGAGGTTCTCAGTGGTAATAGAGCAGTTTTCAGGAATCATGTTAATCACGATGCTTGCTTGAGCCACTTACTGACTGTGGGCACTGTTTGGCATGATGTTCCCGTGTCAACTTCTTATGTAGTCACCCGACATTTTCTGCAGTCTCTGACATACATGGGTGCCGCCATGACACCTGTGATCAGCTGACCTCTGCTCACCTATCCAGCAACTCCAGCAGTGATCATATGATACAGGTAAACCCACTTCCTGGTTCTGTTTAAATTGCTGCTGCAGCCAGCAGCCAATCAACAGGCACCTTGGGGGTCTATACTTCCAGAGTTTGCTCCAGAGAGTGCATCTAAGGCGCCCTCCAGTTTACCAGCTACTTGGATTCTGCTGCTGCATGGTTCCTGGTTTCTCTCCTGCTGCTAGATTGACTTCAGCTATTTACCATCTTCTGCATCCACCAGCAAATCTGTGAACAGCCCAGGATACCTCAGCACAGACCAGCCTATACCATTGGTTCCCAGACCGACCATCGGTAACCAGTCCGACTCCAGCAAGTACCATCGGTAACAAGTCCGATATCCAGTTCAAACCATCGATACTCAAGCCTGAAATTCTAGTCTGATACCCAGTATTACCTCATTAGCAGAGAGACTGTACTACCTGCTATTTATTAAATCCCATGTATCCAAAGACAGAATAAGGGAGACTGGCAGAGTTGCATCGAAATCCATAGTTCCTTGCGGGACTTTCTGGTGAAATCCACCAGTGGGTTTAGACCCTGCGCCTCTGTCAGAGTATTGACTAATTCCCTGTTGATCTGTACCCTCCAAGTATCACGTTTCCATTATCCATCTGCCTCTGCTGATCCACTTCAGTCACAGTCGGGAACACAGTGCCCCTAGGATCTGAAAGCAGTGATGGTAAGGTGTTGTGGTGGTACTGAGCTGAGCATAGATAGAATACATAAGCATCTCTGAAGATTTATATGGGGCTGCATTCTATCTGTACTCCTGCTCATGCAGTGCGGGGACCGATTATGATTGTCCCCAGAGAGCAGTTCCAAAACTCTGGCCACTGGGCCCCCTCAGGGAGTGAGGCCCATGGATAAGAGTCCCTAACTTGAAGGGAGCACCAAGAAGGCTAATGTTTATCTGATGTCTGGTCCGATGATTGTGAAAATGATCTGTTCCTGCGCCTCTGGACTAAGCAGGGTGCAGACAGAAAAAGAAACATTAACATTTCTGCCACTTATGTGTGATACACATGTGATGTCATGAAATCACACGGCTGAAGAACAGCATGTGAGGTGACTGCCACTGTTGCTAAGCAGGAGCATGCAGAAGATCCAGGTAAGTAGTGATGGGGGAAGTGTACTGCAATCACAGGCATGGGGGGGGGGCACAGCCTGCTGCAGAGATACACATTGGGACTGGCTGGGTCATCTTGCACTGCAAGTGAACATTTCAGCAGTTTTTTATATATATTTTTTTCATTTGTTTTTACATTTTTGTACTGGATACATTGGGCAGTATTCAATGAGAAAAGTTCTCCGTGTTTTGTGGAGAATTTGTGCTTTTTTCGCCTTGGACGGGGCATTTTGCTCTCCAAAAGCGAGCAACCCTATTCAATGTGAAATGTTCTCCGTCTTTCTAAGTGATTTTCGCCGTCTCTCTCCGTGTAGAAATTCTCCATTTTTTGATGGAGAGCTGGAATGTGAACTTTTAATCTAAAAGGGTTTTGTATTTAATTTTGGTGTCAAAAAATCAGGATTTTTTTTCTGTGAAGGGGCATGTGATTTTTATTCATGTGCTTATAGCACATGAATATATATTTAATTTAAAAAAAAAATATTTTTTTTAATTTTTTTTTCTTTTTTTTTACACAGTGCAGCCAGCAGGGGGCCGGAGCGCTCGAGCTGCTCATTAGATATTCATATATTCACTGCACCCGTATGCACGTTCGGGTGCAGTGAATACTGGGTCCCCCGCTGGCTATAGGGGGGGGGCAGCCTGTGCTGCCTGGGTCCCAGGGGGGCCCCCTACCCTCACATATGTTCTGTGGCATCCAGGGAGACTTTAATCTCCCTGGATGCCACGTCCCACGGCTCCCTGTCAGCTCCCTGCCGCGGACGCTCGTCCGCTGCAGGGGTTAAGACTCGCCGCGAGTGGCGGCGAGTCTTAAAAACGTTGAATAGTGGGAGCAGGAGTGGCAGCGAGCCCTCCGGAACACGGAGAGTGCATGGAGAGCAAAATAAAACGCTCTCCATGCACGGAGAACTCCGTCATTGAATACTGCCCATTGTCTGTTTTTTCAATACTATGGATTAGAACCTGATTTTTATGGAAGGATGCCTCCAAAGAATTTGTTATCCTGTCCGAGAAGGACATATAAAGAAACCTTTGGGTGAAAATAAGACCTCAGTTAGAGGTGAGTTGTAGCCCCAGGGGCCGTGATACATTGATGTGCTGTTGTCAAGCATCTTGGTGGTTGTTCCCTGTGTCCTGAGAGGTTAAAAAAAACCTTTGTATGAAAATAAGGCCCTTAAGTGAGGTCAGTATTCAACTGAGAGATATATTTGGAAGTCAAGAGTGGGAGTCAGGAGACGTTTTTGGTCGTCACTCTTAAAGAAACCTTTTATATGAACATAGGGCCTTACAAAAAGGTCAGTTGTAACTGTTTGTATGAGTGACCTGAACAAAACATTGGTGGCTGAGACTTGCATGGTTGATTAGAAATAGCGCCGGATGAAATTCTCCATTTTTGTGATAAAGATTGTATAGTGGGTTTGGTAAACCCAGGAAGACTCCGCATTTCCCCTCCTACACCTGCATTGTGATTTCAGCGGTTATGATGACCAGTTGGTATAAACACTTAATTGCTTTCATTAATTGCTTTTTGATCATGTAAAGATTTTTTGCAATTTTGTGTCTTCCAAACAAGCTTAATTCTTCTATTACCCGCTATTGTAGAGTTTCTATTTCTCTGTACTTATAATACTGTTGTATAGATTTATAACACTTTCACATCACAAAATGCAGGGCCGAACCTGCATTTTGCGCTGTTCAGATCGCTTCAGTGAACCGGCAATATTGCCGGTTCACTGATGTCATTTGTGGGCGGGACAGAGTGGCAGAGCGTTATTAGGGGGGGGAGAAGGCAGATGGCAGTGCTTTGAGCTGGCGCTGCTCCAAGCACTGCCTCCTCAATAATGTGAACAGGAAATGGGTTGCTCAATTCGATTAACCCATTTACACCACAAAGCAACACGGCAACGAACCGGTAACAAACCTTTTTTACCGGTTCGTATTGCCGTGTTGCTACCGGTTTGCTGGACCCGGTAACCCCTTTCACATCGCACCGATTACGAAACCAATTAAGAAACTGGCATGGACCCGCTAATTAAGTGCGATGTGAAAGGGGTATTATTGTTATAGGTGTACTGTAATCTACTGTGTTGTATTTTTATATTCCACTTGTATATTATGCTGTATTGCTACAGTTCTATAATAAAATATTTACAAAAAAGTGTGCAGAGTACTGTGTTTAGGGGGAATGTCCTTTCTCATATCTAAAGTGCAGTGTGTAAATAAAGGTTCCAGCATTTTGCGGGCTACATGCAAAAGCAGCTAGTATTTACCCTGCATGCAGCTATACAAATGTACAATATTTGCACCTTTTGCATTACATTTGCATTGCTTTGCTCCCAACTCAGAATCAGCCCTTAAGTGTGTTAATTTCAAGGGTTTCCACTTTCTAAATTATATATTTTGTCATGCAAATCATACAATGCAGTGTACAATATTACCAAATGGTATGGTCTAGTTTAATTATACTTTTAACACTTAAAATCAATGACTTTTTAACCCAATTAACAATGGTACTTTAATACCCAGTGAGCTACACATTATTTATTTTATTTATTCATTAACAGTTTCTTATATAACGCATACAAATTCTGTAGCGCTTTACAGAAAATATTTAAACACTTACATCAGTCCCTGCCACAGTGGAGCTCCCTACCGCATATACACGCACAAACAGACATTCTAGGGTTAATTTTGTTGACAGCCAATTAACCTACCAGTATATTTTTGGATTGTGGGAGGAAACCGGATAAACCCACGCAGGTACGGGGAGAATATACAAACTCTGCACAGTTAGGGCGATGGTGGGAATAAAACCCATGACCTCATTGCTGTGAGGCAGTAATGCTAACCATTAAACCACCCATACTGCCCCAAACACATGTGTTAAATAATGGTTGTACTTTGTTAAATGGTTTAAACTATCCTAAGATGTATAACCCAAAACACAACACAACAAATCCTGCCACTAAAGTATTTGAAATGGCCTGTTCATTTCAGACAAAAAAAATATATACTTTTTGGGTCTCTACCAGTATTTATTTAGTCCATATGGTACTCTCAAGTGATAACAAGGAAAAACAAGAAGTTGAAACATCATTTTGAAGCAAATCACATTTTGTGCAAAATTCCTAGATGACACAATAGCACCATCTACTGGTAATTCTTGGATAAGCACTGTAATTTCATTTTAATAGAAATGATCTTAATAATGAACTATCTTGTTAAACATTTGCCAGTTTGCTTATTTTTACATGTTCGTGGACTACATCCACAAAATCCTACAAATATTTGAGGGGCTCCAATATACTGGGTCATGGGTGCAGTGCAGCTAGGGTGACCAACTCATCCCTTTAATCCGGGACACATATTAATTACACAGGTTCTGTGGCTGGCTTTCACCTGGTTTTAAACTGCCACACCTCAAGACTCCATTTCACCTGGTTTTAAACTGCCACAGAACCTGTGTAATTAATATGTGTCCCGGATTAAAGGGATGAGTTGGTAACCTTAAGTGCAGCTGCTGCTGCTATTTCACCTTATTTACACCAAGGTTACATCCCCCTGCAGGTGTAGAAATCTTCCTTTGTGACCTCAGGGGTTATTCTGGTTCACTCCTGACAAATTCCTTCTCAAATGGACAAAACCTTGTGCACTGCAGGTGGGGTAGATGTTACTTGTGCAGAGAGAATTATATATGGGTGGGATTTGACTTCAAAGTGAGATCTATATTGCAGTGTAAAAATAAAGCAGTCAGTATTTACCCTGCACAGGAACAAAATAACTCACCCAAATCTAATTATCTCTGCACATTTTACATCTGCTCCCCCTGCAGTGCACATGGTTTTGTCCATTTAAGGAATTTGCCAGAAGGAGTGAACCAGAATAACCCTCCTATTGATTTAATTGCTCTTGACATGTTTTACCTACTGTACTGCTGAAGTTATTATTACATGTGACACCTGCCTATTATATGCCTTCAAGCTTCAAATATTAGGTCCCTGTGACTCAGGGGTAGATGTATGAAGCAGTGATAAGGGAGAAGAAGTGATAAAGTACCTGGTTCATTATCACCGGCCAATCAGCTCCTAACTGTTCCTTTTCAAACCCAGCCTGTAACTGAACAGTCAGGAGTTGATTGGCTGGTGATAAAGTACCAGGCACTCTATCACTTCTCCTCCCTTAATACTGCTTCATACATCTACCCAGTATGCCTAATGGGGTCCCTGCTAAGAAGTCAACTAAGAAACGCTCTCTACATCCTTTCTAGGGAAGATTTTTGTAACATCTCAGTGCCAAATACCAGATGACACCTTCAGGAGGTTCTGTGGAGTCCATGCCTCAATGGGTCAGAGCTGCTTTGATGGCACAAGGGGGAAGTACACAGTAATAGGCAGGTATGGCAAAGTACTGACTTATGTTTAATGGGTTCCTTTTATATCTGTATTTTGATGGTTACTAATGGAGATCATTAACAATGATTTATATACAAAAGCAGCTGTGATCCAAAAATAGAGGATTAGCAGATGGATGTGTAGAGCAATGAGCGTAAATATGGAGTAAAGAGTGGAACCTTTCAATTTATTTCCTACATAATTATTTTTCTTACTTTCTATAGCACCAAAATATTGCACCAGTATTTACTGAGAATATTTAATTATTTACCTTCCCCGTTGAAGCTTACAATCTAATTTATCTACCACACAAACACACAGATTAATTTTGCTATCACCCAATTAAATTAGTAGTGTGTTTTGTGAGAGCAAAAGGCAAGCATCTTAATGAAATACATGCAAAATTGGCACAAATAATCAATAGTCACACAGATCATGCCCTGCAGAGCCATAACTAGCCATAACTAGACATTTTGGAGCCCTGTATCAAAAAGAGAATTGGTGAGTTCCCATCCCTCATGTTTGGAATAGAGACATACTGAAGGCAAAAAAATGAAGGGGTGTGTCTTTATGGGGGTAAGGGCATGGCCAGAGTAGCAACAATTCACATTGCAATGCACACAAGTGTCCATTACTCCCACTACACCGCACAGAAGTGTACATTATCTACATTACACCAAACAGTAGTGCCCAGTTATCCAGATTACACCGCACTGTAATGTCCATTATTCATATTACACCGCACAGAGTAAGCCCTAACTGCTCCATACAAACCCAAAACCATAGTCCTAGTGCTGTTAGGCAGCAATGTTCATAACAGTATATTAGTATGTAGGCCCTTTTGCCTAGAATTCCCCTATAGCTTGCATACATGAGGTGGTGGGTGGCCCTGCACACCTTTCTGTTTATGCATATTATATATAAATAAAAGGATAAACTATAAATACTGTTTGAGTATTTAGTTTTCAATACATTACAGCAGCAAATGGGGGGCAATGCAGTCCACTATGCAGAACATTAGAGCAAGTGCTGGAGTTTCTGGGAGTGGAAGAAGAACCTCTTAATGACCCTGAACACTATATATGGCCTATAGTATATGCTGTATGAAACATATTTAAATAATATAAATAAGTGTTGTGGAAAAGGTTGAACATCTCATAATAAATACAAGAACATAATAGAACCAGTACTGCATCTGCTAAGCTCACATTCTCCCACCTCATTGTATGGTCCCTGTCTCTTCTTCCTGGTAAATACTCTATGGTCCAGAACGCCGCCCCCCCCCCCCATTTGCCTATGCATTAGAACACTGTACAGTTGTTTACATATGCCTACTGATTTTTGGGCTTTCAACATAACATAAAGTAACGAAAATGTTTGCATGAAAATGTTAATGGTTTAAAATACTGTAGCTGGTTCTGATTTGAGCATCGTTTTGCTTGGTTGTAATGCCCTGAGCTGTGTTATCGCAATATAAATCGCTCGATAATTCCTTTTGTCCTTTCATATTACCACCTTAATTATACAGGAAACCCATGCCAGTTGTTGCTAAGTGCCTCATTGTTTCCTTGCTGCATTACGATCCATTTGAAGCCATTTGCGTCAATTGTACAAAAATGTGTTCTCCCGTGCTTATGGTTATGTTTAGAAATTCAAAGAACTGAATCCCTCGATGAAAGGGTTAGAGGAGCAAGATGAATCACACACATTTCTTTAGTTTATTTCATAAAGTGACCTCTTGCATTCATTGTAAACAAGAAGCAAAATGCATTATTTAAGCTAAGAAGCAATTTCTCACATGCTGACCTCTATCACATGGGTACATTGTAATGTGTTGCTAGCCTGTGTGTGTGTGGACATTGCTTGCTGATGTTTATTAAGTAGAGCGATATGAAGCTGTTGCAGTTTTATTATATTTTGTATGAGAATTGCATTGTGCCCTGTTATTCTGCACGTAGGTGGATTTCCAAGCCAAGGAAAAACACTGTACATTTTATTCTTTACAAATGACCGTACTGATGACGTCTGTGTGGTGCATACATTATGTATTGATTAACATGTTTACATATAATATTCTAGTATTTTAGTTCACAGATTGAACTATAGAGTTGATCACTGTATGGACTTGAAGATGGAATGTGATCAACAATCCAAATTAGGCCCAATGTGTACAAGAAATGTTTCACATTTTTGGTTATCCATTCCAAACAAGAAAGTGCATTGTATAGCATTTATTTTTAAAGCATTATCTTAAATACAATTATTCTGTATAGTGTACCTAGTGTACCAAGAGAGGGTGAGGTGGTGGAGGGGCTGTCATAAGGGGCTAGAGGGAGTGAGATAATTGGGATGAAGTGACAGAAGAAGAGTGTATGGGAGGGTAGGTGAGGCAAGTCTTCTCACCAGCATCTGCAGGTCTCCTGGTCCTCAGCACCAGCCACTGCTCAGCTACTGGTCCGTCCACTGGATGCTGCTTGCCTCATTATCCCCTGCTCCCCAGTGCCAGCCCGCCTCTTGACTGGTGATTGGGTGGGGGGGGATCTGCTGCTCTGTTTAACAGGGGCGGGGGGGGGGGGGGTCAGGCAGCGCTGCCCACACTGTGGATGCGCTGCGGCTGCACTCTTAGCAGAGCTGCCCACGCTGTGGCTTCACTGAGTGGGGTCGGGCAGCACTGCCGCTGCACTCCTAGGAGCAGGGGCAAACGCAGGGTTTTCATGGGTGGGTTTCTGTACATGCACATAACTATAGATACAAAAATACTGTACCCACACACAAACACATACCATAGATACACACATCCTGTACACACACACACATAGCATACACACATTATGTACACATACATACCATTCATACACACACACACACAGCATGTACAAACACATACATAACCTTCATATACACACACACTTCATGTACACACAGCATACACGCATAATGTACACACACATATACAATACATACATACACGCATCATGTACACATACCATCCATTATTTACACACACAAACACACATCATGTACACATACATACCATACATACACACACACAGACATCATGTACACACACATACCATACATACACAGACATCATGTACACACACATACCATACTAACACACACACACACACATCATGTACACATACATACACACACACACAGACATCATGTACACACACATACCATACATACACACACACATCATGTACACATACATACACACACAGACATCATGTACACACACATACCATACATACACACACACACACACATCATGTACACATACATACACAAACACAGACATCATGTACACACACATAATATACCATACATACACAATATGTACACATAGCATACACTCTCCACCCTCAAACAAACATCAGGACAACCCCTGAGCCCCCCAGCATAACACCATCCTGCGTTGGTCAGATAATAGTAAACTCACGGCAGTTGCTGGTCCCCTCTCCCGGCTTGCTTGCTCTATCACACAGTGCAGCCACGGAGCACTGCCTGGGAGGAACTATAGGCTGCTTCTGTACACACAGCGCCCCCTACCTCCAGCCAGCCCAGCAGCATCCTGTCACTCAGTGCAAGGAGACACAGCTCCCGGCAGCCAAAGAGACTGCAGGCGGGGGAGGGAGCGGGCTCCGGTGCCCTTTGATGCCTCTGCGCCCGGAGCTCATGCTCCGCCGGCTCCACCCTCCCTACGCCTCTGTATCCAGGACTGACTAACGTGCGTCCGGGGAAGGGGGCGGTAGGAAAAAGGCACTAGTGGGGGGGACTTAGGGTTATGCTACAGGGAGCGGGGTTTAGGCACCTACAAAGGAGGTGAGGGTAAGGCCATAGAGGGTTAGGGTTAGGCTGTTGCATGGGAGGGTTGGGGGAAATGTTCCCTCTAATTTTACAAAGGCTGTGTGCGGCAAAAGATTTTGGCTGTGCAACTTTTGAAGGAAATTTAAATTTTTGTGTATCACATATATAACGTATATATAATGTAACGTCTGTGCGCATGCTCGTCGAGTTGTGTGCGCGCGCACAGCTTAGAGGGAACACTGGTTGGGGGGGAAGCCTGTTGGGATTCCCTCCTTTATGCCGGTGTTGGTATTTTGACAGCAAGTCATCTATATGTATTGCATCTCAACTTTTGCCGTGAGGCCTGCTTAATTGGTGGCAAAGAAATAGGTAAAGCGTTTCAGATTAAACAGAACGATGCATTGCATGGTCTCTCATACTGGATCTAATTTTTTCCTTCTTATGTGAGACTAGGTGATTCATCGCGCCCTACGGGCGCTCTTCACACCGTCGTAAGGGGCTGCGCCCCCTTAATTTGTGAACATTTGTATATGAGAAAGATGGTTAGAGGCATTGTCCCGCTGCGGGGGGTGGCAGTTGGGAGACCCCCCAATCTAGTAGAATAGACGCTGTGCGCATGCGCACAGCGTCTATTCTCGTATGAAAATGAGGTCGTGGCTAACATATGTTGGCATGTTACATTTGAAATATATGACGCTGTAGCAGAATCTGCTGCGCTATATAAGACGCTGTAACGGAGTCTGCTGCGCTATATAAGACGCTGTAACGGAATCTGCTGCGCTATATAAGACGCTGTAACGGAATCTGCTGCGCTATATAAAACACTAACGGAATCTGCTGCGCTATATATGACACTGTAACGGAATCTGCTGCGCTATATAAGACACTGTAACGGAATCTGCTGCGCTATATAAGACACTGTAGCGGAATCTGCTGCGTTATATAAGACACTGTAACGGAATCTGCTGCGCTATATAAGACACTGTAATGGAATCTGCTGCGCTACATAAGACACTGTAACGGAATCTGCTGCGCTATATAAGACACTGTAACAGAATCTGCTGCGCTATATAAGACACTGTAACGGAATCTGCTGCGCTATATAAGACACTGCAACGGAATCTGCATGCGCTAAATAAGACACTGCAACGGAAATCTGCTGCGCTATATAATACACTGTAACGGTATCTGCTGCGCTATATAAGACGCTGTAACGGAATCTGCTGCGCTATATAAGACACTGTAAGGGAATCTGCATGCGCTATATAAGACACTGTAACGGAATCTGCTGCGCTATATAAGACACTGTAACGGAAGCTGCTGCGCTATATAAGACACTGTAACGGAATCTGCTGCGCTATATAAGACACTGTAACGGAATCTGCTGCGCTATATAAGACGCTGTAACGGAATCTGCTGCGCTATATAAGACACTGTAACGGAATCTGCTGCGCTATATAAGACGCTGTAACGGAATCTGCTGCGTTATATGAGACACTGTAACGGAATCTGCTGCGCTATATAAGACACTGTAATGGAATCTGCTGCGCTATGTAAGACACTAACGGAATCTGCTGCGCTATATAAGAGACTGTAACGGAATCTGCTGCGCTATATAAGACACTGGTCGGAATCTGCTGCGCTATATAAGACACTGTAACGGAATCTGCTGCGCTATATAAGACACTGTAACGGAACCTGCTGCGCTATATAAGACACTGTAACGGAATCTGCTGCGCTATATAAGACGCTGTAACGGAATCTGCTGCGCTATATAAGACACTGTAACGGAATTCTCTGTAGAGGCAGGGGACTGGGAGGAGTCTTCGTTATTCTTATTTTTGCTGCTCAGCGCTGCCCGTGGAGCCGGCCCGAGCAGCAGCAGCAGCTTGGGTAGGGACTTGAGCAGTGAGTCACGTGACGTGACCCCATCACGTCGCGGCGGCAGGCAGGGACCAGGTGAGTAGGCGCCGGGCAGGGCAGCCGCCGGCGCACGCTGCCCTGCGTGTGCGAAATTAATTATTACCGGGCAGCAGGACTCCACCTTATTTGCGGAGGGGGGGCGGCGCCCTGCGCCCACACTGTGCCCGGAGTGTGTGCTCCGGTGGCTCCGCCCTCCCTACGCCTCTGAGCAGGGGGGCGGGCGAAATGTCCGGCGGGGTGGCGGTGGGATAATGATGATGTGCCTTTCTGGCGTGGTCCAGCCGTCGCCCGAACCAGATTAGCGTGTCGGGGGGCGGGGTTAGACGGGGAACGCTGTAGCAGAAGGGGGTGGGGGCGTGTTAATATTGAAGGGGGGCGGGTGAAATGTCCGGTGGGGCGGTGGGACGGCGCGCATATATGAGGGGGGGGGCTGGGCGCGCGGTGTGTAGATGCCTTATGGGCGGGCAGGGGATGAGTGTGTTAGGGGAGGGGTTGTGGGTGGTGAGCAGGCGTGGATGGAGTTAGTGGGCAGGCATGGGGAGAGGTGTGCGAGGAGGGGTGTGTGCTTGTGGAGAACAGTAGGACGGAGGTGCCTTGCTTTTGCAGTGTGGCTGACGGTGGATGGGCCTGTCAATCACCCGTGAAACCCCGCCCACCGTTTGCCACACTGCTTGACTGACAGATCTGGCTAAATATATAAGAGATTTTGTACTTTTTTCCACTAATTTATCCTCAGTTACTTACAATATACTAGGTGCTGTAGTCAGGGCCGGATTTAAGTAACAATTTGATTTTGCAGTGTAAATGATTGCGCTTTACAAAAAATGGAGATTTCTTACCAAATCTCTCATCCTATTACATTTCCCCACATGTCAATTACAAGGCAAAAACCATACCTTTAAAAAAAAAAAAAACTCTGCGTTCATCCAGCATCCTGCACGGCCACCGAACTCAGAGGCCATTACATCTGGCCCCATATTTTTGCATTTTCTATCAGTTGTCTTTTGCATTTGTGAATATTAATATCTTATTAACAGGATTTGTCATATTATAACCTATGTATATCACATTTTATTACAATAAATGTTATTACATTTGCTATATTGTGTACAAAAAGGGAACTGTCACTTTAGTTTTGCAAAGATATCCCGGGTTTTTGCACATGAACGCGCATCAACCTGGGATTTAGCTCAGTGTGAAAGGGTCTTGTCACCGGGATGCGGTGAGTGTGAACGGGTATTCCGGGTCAGCGTGAATACCCAGATCCCGTTCACTGCAGTGAAAATGCGCCGCTGGGAGGTGCTGACATCTCCCAGCGCCATCCCGGCCAAGCCTCCAGATGATGCCACCCGCCCGACTTCATTCCGGGTCGGGTGGCCAGTCTGAAAGCACTTGCAAGCCAGGTCGCACCCAGAACTTAGAACCCGGCTTGCAAGTGTTAAAGGGGTATAACTCTGTCAAGCAGGGCTGGTGCTAGGGTGTTTGTTGCCCATCTGCAAACTTCAAATTCGCTCTCTGCCTTCTATACATTATAAAGGGACAGCATGCACTGAAGAAATCAGGGGTGTGGTCTCACAAAGAAGGGGAGTGGCTACACATAGTACCACAATTCAAATCATAGAGCACAGCAGCAAACTCTTATTCACATTACACCTCATGTAGTGCCCCTGATTCACATTACACCACATAATAGAGTCCTTTATTCAGGTTACAACAATACCCACAGTAGTGCCCTTGGTACTTGTGGATTATCACGGCTCCCATCGCATGCCATATATAGTGGCATGCGATGGGATGCGATTTTTGCTGTTTTTACCGTTTGTTTTTTTACAAAATCGCATGCGATTGCATCGCATGCCATTTGATCGCATGCGATCGCATGCATTTTTTAACAGAAAAGCATCCAAATGCATTGAAATTAGTATGAAACATGTTCAATGGCCCCCAAATGTCATTTTTGAGGCTGTACCACCCCCACTATCAACGCGAACCAGAAGCGTGGCGAGGGGCGGCGGTAGGCGTCCTACGACCTTTTCATACCCCCACTATCCACGTCGGCGTGGAGTTGAGAATAGAAAGTGTGGCGAGCACAGCGAGCCACCGAGCCCGAAGCGTGGCGAGCCCCACGAGGGGACGCAGACACCTGTGAAGCCCGCGAGGGGACGCGTATACCTGTGAAGGTATACCCCCCCGCGAGGGGACGCGGACACCTGTGAAGCCCGCAAGGGGACGCGTATACCTGTGAAGGTATACCCCCCCGCGAGGGGACGCGGACACCTGTGAAGCCCGCGAGGGGACACGTATACCTGTGAAGGTATCCGTGTCCGCTCGCCACGCTTCGGGCTCGGTGGCTTGCTGCGCTCGCCACACTTTCTATTCTCAACTCCACGCCGACATGGAGAGTGGGGGTATGAAAAGGTCGTAGGACGCGTACCGCCGCCCCTCGCGGGCTCGCTGCGCTCACCACGCTTCGGGTTCGCATTGATAGTGGGGGTGGTACAGCCTCAAAAATGACATTTGGGGGCCATTGAACATGTTTCATACTAATTTCAATGCATTTGGATGCTTTTCTGTTAAAAATCGCATGCGATGCGATTTTTTACCGTGCGATGGCCATCGTGGAAGCCGTGATACTCCACAAGTACCGTGCCCTTTATACATAACTCCTAGAGAAGTAATGCCACATACACAAAAAGTAATGCCCATAGTAGTAGTGGTGTTACATACAGAATGCCCGTAGCAGTAGTGCCCCACATACAGTGATGCCCACAGTTCTGCTTAAACATGTAATGTTCACTTAGTAGTGCATTATTATTATTATAGCAAAGCTGCAGGCAGGGACAGACAGCAGCAATGGCGGGCTGGGCTGGGCTGGGGGGCAGGGTGCCAACTTCCCCCCCCAGGCCACTACAATAACCCATCAGTAGTGTCACCGCAGCCTGTCACCTTCATGGTGTCTGCTGCACAGTGTTTGGCACAGAGCAAGAAACCCCTGGCACAGAGCAAGCAACCCCTGGCATCGAGCAAGAAAACCCTAGTAATGAGCATGTAGGTAAGCAGCACTTATGTGGCATAATATGTAAGGGGCATTACCGTGTGTGGCATATTGTGTAATGGGGAATATGTTGTGTTGCATAATGTATAATGTATAATGTGTGTTTTATTTGGTGTGTGGAAGGTGTGCGGAAGAGGGGGTAGTCTTATACGGCGAGTATGTAACAAACTCTATATTTTGAGTGGAAATGTTGGGGGGTCTTCTTATACGCCGGCATATATGGTAAGTTAAAAAAAAAACACACATCTATGGGAGCATTAGCATTAAACTATGATCCATGCCCTTAGTCCACAAAACATAAATATGTAAAAAAAAATACAAGATCCTAAAGAGGCATACACATGGGGCAATTTAACTCTTTGAGTGCCAACGTTGCCGTGAGAGACGTGAAAAATATCCACTAAAATTCCAGCCTCTATCACAGTGAGGTTTTTTGGGGGGCGCAATATTTGGGGGTGGATCATTAGGTCGACCAACCTAAGGTAGACATGCATTAGGCTTTCTCACGTTTTCGTCCCAAATGTTGACACAGTTCACACGGACACAGAAAAAGTTTGCTTCATCCACTTGCCATGCTTCAAGCTTGGTGCCTTGCTACGCTGTGCACAATATTGTATTCTCCCACAACGCCTTTGTGGATGGAAGGGCATGAAATACCACCTGTAGCACTCGTCAATTAAAGAAAACATGAAAACCCCATGTCAAGCTTTTGAATGTCGACCTAAAGACCCCATCGACCTTTTTCATGCATTGCCTGTCGACCAAGTGACAGAATACCCAATGTTTAACTGAACTTCAATTAATTGAGTTTAGATAATTTGCTGACAATAACTAAAGTGATTCATATTCCTCGACTACAGCCCTGGCATTTTTGGCAGATATTTTGCACATCTCTCACAGCAATTTTGGCACTCAAAGGGATAACCCCCATTTCTAAGCGATCTGACTAGGACTCTTCAAAATGAAGCACAGATCGATTAGTGTGTACACCCTATAGCTGGGGTAGCCAACCCTAGTCCTCGAGAGCTACCAACAGTGCATGTTTTGCAGGTCTCCTCACAGAATCACAAGTGAGCTAATTAGTTCCATCTGTGTATCTTTTAAAATGTGTCAGTGATTAATGAGTGCAGCTGTGCAGCAGCTAGGTTGTCTGGAAAATGTGAACTGTTGGTAGTTCTCGAGGGCTAGGGTTGGCTACCACTGCCCTATAGCTATGAACAGGGATTCCTTGGCAGAGTGGAGGAACTTGGAAGGAGTGCAGGAGAAGTGGGAAAAATTAAAACGTGCAACACTAAAAGCAACAGAACTTTGTGTCAAAACATTTAGGAAATACACAAGGAAAAGGAAGCCATTGTGGTTTGCGAAAGAAGTAGCAAGTATTGTAAAAGCAAAAAAGTTGGCCTTTAAGAAATTTAAGCAGACGCAGAATAATGAGGACAAAGAGGTGTATCTTGTTAAACAGAAGGAGGCTAAGAAGGTAATCAGGCTGAGGAGAAAATGGCCCAGTCAGTGGGTAAAGGGGGGAAAACTTGGTACTTGTTTCATAGCACGGCGCCATTCTGCATTGAAAAATCGCATCACGTAGCGTGTATAGTGCTGTGCGATGCAATGCGATGTCCATATTAAGTGCACAGGAGTGCTTATACAATTGCTGGTAAAATAACAGAATTATTCAACCAGTCACTAGCTACTGGAGTAATCCCAGAGGACTGGAAAACAGCAAATGTAGTCCCACTGCACAAAAGTGGAAGCAAGGAATAGGTAAACAACTATCGACCAGTGAGCCTTACATCAGTAGTAGGGAAACTGATGGAAACACTCTTAAAACAAAGAGTTGTACAATATCTCAAAACCAGCAATTTACAAGATCCGAAAATGGGGGAAGATCATGTCAAACAAATCTTATTGACTTTTTTGACTGGGTGACTAAAGAGTACTCTTTACCTAGAAGGGCGCCCACGATTTTGATCTTGGGCATCGTAAGGGAAAAAAATCGTGTCGGTCGCATCGCATGCGACCAAAAAATCGCATGCGATGCGACCGACGCGATTACCCATAGGGAACAATGTTAAATGTCCCAATTGACCCGATTTTCCATAAGGAACAATGTTAAATGTCCCACAAAGGCCAAATAGGCACCCTGAAGTGTGAAATGGCCCCCCCAATTGTAAACGCCACCCCACGATCAACGTCAACCCGAAGCGTGGCGAGCGCAGCGAGCCCACGAGGGGCGGCGGTACGCGTCCTCCGACCTTTTCATACCCCCACTATCCACGTCGGCGTGGAGTTGAGAATAGAAAGTGTGGCGAGCGCAGCGAGCTTCCGAGCCCCGCGAGGGGACGCGGATACCTTCACAGGTATCCACGTCCCCTCGCGGGCTTCCCAGGTGTCCGCGTCCGCTCGCCTCGCTGCGCTCGCCACACTTTCTATTCTCAACTCCACGCCGACGTGGATAGTGGGGGTATGAAAAGGTCGTAGGGCGCGTACCGCCGCCCCTCGCGGGCTCGCAACGCTCGCCACGCTTCGGGTTGACGTTGATCGTGGGGTGGCGTTAACAATTGGGGGGGCCATTTCACACTTCAGGGTGGCTATTTGGCCTCTGTGGGCCTTTTAACATTGTTCCCTATGGAAAATCGGGTCAATAGGGACATTTAACATTGTTCCCTATGGGAAATCGCGGTAATCGCGTCGGTCGCATCGCATGCGATTTTTTGGTACATGCGATGCCCGTGATGACCGCCCGTCTAGGTAAAGAGTACCGACTAAAGTAATAGATCAAGGTGGGGCTGTAGATGTAGCTTATCTAGACTTTAGTAAAGCTTTGGACACTGACCCACATCGCAGACTGTTAAATAAACTTGAAAGCTTGGGATTGGATTCTAAGATAGTTGAAAGGATAAGATTGTGGTTGCAAGACAGAAAACAGAGCGTTGTAGTAAACGGAGTACAGTCAAAGGAGGGAAAGGTTACAAGTGGAGTACCCCAGGGATCTGTACTTGTACCAGTGCTTTTTAATATCTTTATTGGTGATATTGCAAATGCAATTGAGGGTAAAATGTGCCTTTTTGGTATGCAACAGGGTAGACACACCAGGATGGGGTAAAACAAATGATTGATGATCTAGGTAGATTAGAGGAATGGTCAAGAGCATGGCAACTACAGTTTAATGCCAAGAAATGCAAAATCATGCACTTGGGTCTCAAAAATCCAAAGACTAAATATAGTATAAATGGCACTATATTGGAAACTACTGAGTAAGAGGTGTCACTATTTAAGGGGACTTTAAGGCAGGTAGGTAATGTAACAAAGCAATTAAGAAGGCAAGTCAGATGCTTGGTTGCATAGGGAGAGGTATCACCACTAAAAAGAAAGAAGTAATAATGCCACCGTATAGGTCATTGGTACGACCTCATCTAGAGTACTGTGTTCAGTTCTGGAGGCCATATCTCCAGAAGGATATAAATACATTAGAGACAAAGAAGGGCAACTAAAATGGTGCATGGCCTACATCCCAAAACGTACCAGGAAAGACTAAAATATCTTAATATGTATACTTTGGAGCAGAGAAGGGAAAGGGGGAACATGATAAAAACTTTCAAATATATTGATGGTTTTAACAAGGTAAAGATGGGAGACATTCTTCACAGGAAGAGGAGCAGCAGAACACAAGGACATGCACTGAAACTAGAGGGAGGAAGATTCAGGGGAAATTTGAGGAAGAATTACTTCACATAAAGAGTAGTAGATAATTGGAATAGCCTTCCATCAGAGGTGGTAGAGGCAAATACAGTAGTACAATTTAAACATACTCGGGATAGGCATATTGATATCCTTACAAAAGAATAAAGATCAAATATGGTTTGAGGTAACATGTTTAAAAAAGGGGCAGACTATCTAGTGCCAAGTGGTTCTTATCTGCCGTCAAATTCTATGCTTTGCCTCATTGTACGGGGCTTATAGTGCAGAACATAAATATACAGACAACAAACCAAATAGCTGTAAGCACTGCCTTCCATATAGAACAGTATGGTACTTGTTTCCTAGCACGGCCACAATCGGGATCGGTCGCGGCTCTTATTTAGTGCACTATAAGGGCCGCGATCAACCCCGACGGACGCGATGCTCTTGATTTCAGAAATCGCGGCCATTGTGTACCATGCTTCAATTACCGCGACGCGACCGACGCGATGATTGAAGTATTGACCGAAATCGGCGGCATTACAAGCCATCGGTCCCATCGGGAGCACTGAATGTCAGTATTCAATGCCCCCGACGCGATCAACGCGATTTCTTCATTGCAAGCACCCATTTCATGTTTTGACATGGGTGCTTACAATTACACCCCACATTTACAGGTTTTACAACTACATTTACATTTTGCACCCCATTTTGAACCCCTAAATTAGACACAATAAATCACACGACACATCTGAATACATTTAACGGGTTTTATTTTTTAAACTTTTTTGACGTTGTTCTCAGGCCTTTATTTTTTTTGTCATTTTTTTAGTAATAACTGGCCTTTTTTTATATATATATATTTTTTTTATTATTGAAAAAATAAATAAAAAATAAATAAATACATTACATAACATATATTAACAGAGGCAAGGGGAATGGGTGAGACCCAAACAGGATAATGCATATATTAACAGAGGCAAGGGGAATGGGAAAGACCCAAACAGGATCATGCATATATTAACAGAGGCAAGGGGAATGGGGAGACCCAAACAGGATCATGGAATTTTTTTTTTCTAGCATAGGGGAGACCCACGCATATTAACAGAGGCAATGGGAATGGGGGAGACCCAAACAGGATCTTTTTTTTTTTTTTTTCATGGGGTAGACCCAGTTTTTTTTTTTTTTTCATTTATGTATTTTTTTTCTTTTTTTTTAGTTTTTTAACATTTTTTTTTATCTTTAAACATTTTTAAATTTTTTTATTTTTTTTAAACATTATTTTTTAAACAAAAATACAAGAACATGGGGTCATCACATGCAGAAGAAGTTGATCGATCAGTACAAGAAGAATAGATGCCTGGCTATCACAACCAGTGACTGCAACGTTCACCAACCAAAATTGCAGTACATGACCAGAAACAGTACATTATGGAGAAAACAGAAAGGAACAGAAACAAGAACATTGCTGCCAAATAATAAATTGAAACTCAAATTAGCCAATTTAGTCACCACATTTGCTGACAGAAGCACTGATATATATGTGTCCCCCACTATCCACGCCATCCCGAAGAGTGGCGAGCGCAGCGAGCCCCGAGAGGGGTGGCGGTACGCGTCCTACGACCTTTTCATACCCCCACTATCCACGTCGGCGTGGAGCTGAGAATAGAATAGTGTGGCGAGCGCAGCGAGCCACCGAGCCCGAAGCGTGGCGAGCCCCGCGAGGGGACGCGGATACCTTCACAGATCCCTGCATCCCCTCGCGGGCTTCACAGGTATCCACGTCCCCTCGTGGGCTTCACAGGTATCAGCGTCCGCTCGCCACGCTTCGGGCTCGGTGGCTCGCTGCGCTCGCCACACTATTCTATTCTCAACTCCACGCCGACGTGGATAGTGGGGGTATGAAAAGGTCGTAGGACGCGTACCGCCGCCGCTCGCCACGCTTCGGGATGGCGTGACATGGGCACTGTAATCAGACACAAGTTACACAAAGTCTACTCCAACAGTTCATCCCTAAAATAATGAAAAAAAAAACACCTCGCACATTAATACTAAAAGGACACATCATAATACACATTTACAATAACAAAATTTCGAAAAATGAAGTTTTGCATGGAAAACACAATGCACTCCACTGTTATTCATTAATACGCAACAGAAAGCCACTACTATTTACCTCAGACGGTGTAGAATTTGATTAAATAGATAAATTCCAAAATTTGCCTTATTGGCAAAATAAATGTGAACAACTGAAATAGAATACGAGAAAAAAAACAAGGCTTTAATCTGAGACACTAATTGCATATTACATAATAACTGCAATATACACCACATTTACTGACAGAAGCACTGATATATATGTGTCCCCCACTATCCACGCCATCCCGAAGCGTGGCGAGCGCAGCGAGCCCCGCGTCCTACGACCTTTTCATACCCCCACTAGCCACGTCGGCGTGGAGTTGAGAATAGAATAGTGTGGCGAGCGCAGCGAGCAACCGAGCCCGAAGCGTGGCAAGCGCAGCGAGCCCCGCGAGGGGACGCTGATACCTTCACATATCCCTGCGTCAACTCACGGGCTTCACAGGTATCCACGTCCCCTCGTGGGCTTCACAGGTATCAGCGTCCGCTCGCCACGCTTCGGACTCGGTGGCTCGCTGCGCTCGCCACACTATTCTATTCTCAACTCCACACCGACGTGGATAGTGGGGGTATGAAAAGGTCGTAGGACGCGTACCGCCGCCCCTCGCCACGCTTCGGTTTCACGTGACATGGGCACTGTAATCGGACACAAGTTACACAAAGTCTACTCCAACTTTTTTTACATTTTAAAAAAAACAGAAAAAAATCAAAAGCTTGCACATTAATAGTAATAGGATACATCATGATACCTGCAGCACCATTGCAATAACAACCACATGAGACTATGATCCTGCCAATATATCAACACTTTGTACACCCAAGTGCATTAGTCAGATCACCCTAAAACCTGCACAACATCACCCCCTTCACATGATCACTGTCTACATACATGAGCAGTACCCTTGAAAATAGACATGCTCCACACACTTTAAAAACTATACAACACCCTGAATTTCATCACTGGTATACATAATCACAATCCCCACATATGTAGTTCTTCTCCCCACTCCCCCCTGTCGCCCCTCATCTCCCTCTCCCCTCAGCATGAATACTTGTACCCCACCCTGCATAACAGGGCCCCTACACATAATAAAAACTAGCTATATAGATATATATATCATTGTCCCCCTAAAGCGCCCCCCCCCCCCAAAAAAAAAGCCCCCCCCCCCTCCCTACAACACTCTGTATATGACTCTCCCAAACCCCACACCCCACCTGAATAGAATAATCATGAAATCTGCTTACTTTTTGCGCAGGGGCAGGGAGCCAGAAACTTCAGCTGCAGGCACTGATTAATGACCATGTAAAATGGCTGCTGTTGTCCTTCCCCAGGGTGCTTTTGGCGCCTTTGGCCTTTGTCCGTCATCAAAATCGCGTCGGTCGGTCGCTGGGAGACGTTCTAAACAGTTCAATGCCTCAGACCGACGCGATGTTTTATATTAGAAGAACTCAGCAGCACTTACTATGGACGTCACTTCTCATACCTCGCGTCGCTCGCGTTAGACGGTACACCGTCCCTTACACCCCGACCGACGCGATTTCGCCAGATAAGTGTGGCGGAGTATTTAGAAAATTATTGATCGCGTCGGTCGCAGCCCTTGTACATTGTGCCCAACGCGACTGACTGACATGATAAGCACTATATAGTGCTTATACTATGAAATATCGCGTCGGTCGGACGCATTGTACTGTTATGGTTACAGTACATTGCGGCCGACGCAACGTAATTTTACCACTTGTTGCCATGTGGACCATGTCAACATGTTGACTATACATGTCAACATGGATTTTATAAAATGTAGTGTATTGATCACAGCAAAGCCCCCAAGCACTTTGTGCTTTGCGGATTTGCTGTAATCAGCACAGTACATCTTATCAAATATGTGGTGACATGAACATCGCCCCTTACCACGCCTCTAAAGTGGCGTGGAAAGTGGCGGTGTGTGACTGCAATCCATTCATACATACATCCACAATCATTCTTCAGAGATAGTAAAGACAATTTTTTTTAAATCATTTTTGCAATTTTACTCCAAAATTAAAATAATCAACAAAATATGCATTTCATTAAAAAACAAGCAAATGACAGTAATAAAAAATGGGATAATTATAAATAGGATGGGGGAATTGTTTGAAAATCAGTCTTTGGGTAACAAAGTCAAGGCATGTAATGCACGGGCAAAGGGGTCGTCACGTGCAAGGCTCTTCCGCCACATAAATTCCTCCAGGTACCCCTGAAGCATGTGTCTGGCAGTCCCCCGTTGGCGCTTGTTGTGCCACTTACACGCCCCCCACATGCGCTTAATGTTTTGGGTATGCACCCCTGTTGTTGGATCCACAAAATTATATCGGTGATTGACCCGGGCATGTTCATATCCTGCTGCTTGGAGCTGGGCCGTACTGTAGGCCCTCCAACAGTCTGTATACACAGTAGACCCAGGCTCAACAAACTGGATAATAGCCGCAATAAGGGTGGTGGCTTCCCGAGTGTCAACTTTCTTGGTGAAACATTGCCCAGTTTCGCGGCAAATGCCACCAAATACCCACTGCTGGGGTAACACCCGGCCCACGTTAGCCTGCCTCTTAACAAAGAGAGTCTCGTCTACCTCGACAATCATGCCGGGACCTCCAATCCGGCGCTGCGGCTGCGCCATCAGGTCAAGCAGGCAGGCTTCCCGCATGTACTTGTTATAAAGTACAGCGGTTTTTTTAGACATGTCCAGGTGCCTCTCACAGTAGTCGATACTGGTCATCTCCTCGACCCAGAAGAAGATGAAGCGGACCACGGTCACAAAGGGCAAGCGGCAGCCAGGGAAAAACATTCCCGCTTGGAGACTCCTCTTCAGGCGGCAGTCCCTGACGTTACAGCGCCACATCGTCTCCTTGAGGTTCAGCCGCATGGGATGGCCATTCCCACACGTAGCCTCCGCTGGCAGCAGATGGTGACACTGCAGAAACGCCACAGCCTCTGCCTCAGTTGTAGGCAAGGTGAAGAAACTCGCCTCAGCCATATCGGAGGACACCGATTCCAGCAGACAGCAATCCACACCACCGCAATCCACAGCACAGGACTCAGGATAAGCAGGGTAACAGGATCAGCACAGCAATCCACAGCACAGGATTCAGGAACAGTAGCAATCCACAGCACAAAGCACAGGATCAGCACAAATAGTGTTTAAAGCACGGAATCAATTTGGGAGATTTCACCAGCAAAGGATCAGTCAGCCAAAATCAACCAGCAATAAACACACGTCTCACTCCAACCGAGACAAAACCCACAAAGAGCTTAGGGACAAGCTGTCAGAAGGGGCCGGATTGGGAAGGGGCCGGCTTATGATAGTAAATATTGACAGTGATGAGATGATATCATGCTGTAACTGTGCAGATTACATAGGGCAGATTTCATGTTTACATAGAAACACACATTAAAACATATGTTTCTAGGAAGAATTGAAAAGAGGCAGGACTACAAGGGTTAAGTGGGCCTATTAGAGATGGGCCTACAAAGCGGGAAAAACCTAGGGGGAATGTGCCTAATGAAAATCGGGTTCATCGCAACCGTCGGTAGCATTAGAGATAACATTCGACGCGACCGATGCGATTGAGTCAATTTTGACATCAAAACGTTACCGTCGGGGACATCGGGACCATCGCGAGCAGCTATTTAGAGGTACCCGACGCGATGAACGAGATGGCGATTAAAAAACAGAGGGGAAAAAAAAACATCGTCGGTATCACACGTGTCGGGACCATCGTTACCATACCATAATGTGCACGACACGACGCGATGATAAAGATGGATAAAGATGGAGCAGATGTTAATCTTTGTGGCCGTGCTAGGAAACAAGTACCAACAGTATAAACAATACTGGACAAAAAACTCACTTGTGCATGCACATATAATAATGCAGTCATATTATTAAAGGTATCCCATACACAAACTAGCAGGTAACATGATTTTAAGTAGACTACAGTATCTTATTAAACCTACAAAGGAAACAACTGTATAATGCACATATAAATGGCACATGAAAACTGGACACCAATGTACATACAGAGCAGACATATTTTCTGGTCACAAATAAATCAAATAACATAGCATCAGCCACCTATACAAAAAAAATTGTATTGCCATAAAGACTTGTCTTTGTATGGGAGCAGCATTTTGAGCTGTGGATTTGAGATATTCTTTCTTCTTTTTTAATTACAGATATTTAGTAAGTTGCGCCTGATTTACCCATCTGGGTATTTGTTTGTTTATACCTATACAAAAAAGTTACATTATATTATCATGAGAACACAGGGCCTGATTCAGACCTTCTCACTGGGCTGCTAAGTTTTGGAGCCCTGCGATCAGGTATACGCCACCTCACCAGAGAGAAATCCCTCCCCATACAAGCATGTGATTTCCTTAGCAGGGCTTGGGAACATTTGCTGGATCAGCGAATAGCTGCAAATCCATTTGACGGCACACACCTTCCCTTAAACTGTCTAGGCGTGCCGCCATTTTTCATGAAATGCCCGGAAAATGTCCGGTTACCAACCCCAAATGCTGACTTTCTGACAATCATCTTGCATAAGGCCAGATGGCCTCATGCATGCTTCTATGGGTCTTATACTGTACATGCGCAGCCCATCATTAGTCACTTGGTCTGCGGTCTGAATTAGGTCCATAGTTTGTTGACAAATTATATGTGAAATAAACATCTAAAAATGCCACATTGCAAACATCATTGAAGAATACTCTATGCAGGTAATAATGGAAAAGCACATGCAAGCTTTGCTTAACAAACATGCACCTATGCAGGTGCACTCTCTATATACCTCATGAATGGTTACAATAATATGAGGCATGCCTATATTCTGTGTGCATTTGTGGCTGCATCGGCATACAAAATACTATGTTACAATGTTTTCCATGAAAATACTGTAATGTAGCACTTTGTATGCAGATACAGTCACACACAGAATATAGGTACACCACATATCATTTTATCATAGTGACGAGAATAACACACCTTTTCAGGGGGAAAAAAACAGCAAAAAGACTCCCAGAATTAGTAAACGCGCTGACTACGTGTGACTAGAAAGGCTGTTTTAATATGATTGCAGCAAGGATGTAGGAGGTCACATATGCAGGTACTTGTGGAGTATCACGGCTCCCATCGTATGGCATCGTATGCCATATGTAGTGGCATACGATGGCATACGATGCGATGCGATGTTTTACCGATTTTTGAGCATTTTTACTCAAAAATCGTATGCCATCGCATGGCATCGTATGCCATATGTAGTGGCATACGATGTCATACGATGCGATACGATGTTTTACCGATTTTTGAGCAAAAATGGTCAAAAATCGGTAAAACATCGCATAACATCGTATGCCATATGTAGTGGCATACGATGTCATACGATGTTTTACCGATTTTTGAGCAGAAATTGTGAAAAATCGGTAAAACATCGCATGGCATCGTATGCCATCGATGCGATACGATGTTTTACCGATTTTTTTGCATTTTAGCTCAAAAATCGTATGCGATCGCATCGGATACGATGCGTAGGCACCCGATTTTGCACTGAAATGCATCAGAATGCATTGAAATGTGTAATAAAGTAGTGAAATGCCCCCAAATGCCATTTTTCATAGTGCACCACCCCCACTATCAACGTCAACCCGAAGCGTGGCGAGCGCAGCGAGCCCGCGAGGGGCAGCGGTACGCGTCCTATGACCTTTTCATACCCCCACTATCCACGTCGGCGTGGAGTTGAGAATAGAATAGTGTGGCGAGCGCAGCAAACCACCGAGCCCGAAGCGTGGCGAGCGCAGCGAGGGGACGCGGATACCTGTAAAGCCCGCGAGGAGACGCGTATAGCTGTGAAGGTATCCGCGTCCGCTCGCTGCGCTCGCCACACTATTCTATTCTCAACTCCACGCCGACGTGGATAGTGGGGGTATGAAAAGGTTTCATTTCAATGCATTCTGATGCAGTGGAGGGAGGCTGGACTAAGGTCTGGAGGCAGGTCTCCCCTCCCCCCCCCTCGAAACCTGGGCAGCGGGGTTCCGGGCACCGGATGGGCAGTCAATGGCGGAGCCCCTGCGGCAAATGGGAAGTCAATGGCGGGGTTCCTAGTTCCCATCTGCCACAGGGACCTCACCGCCCGGCTCCCCACTGCACAGTGCCGGTGTGGGGGCCCCTGATGTGTGGATAATCTGGCACTGGGGGAGGGGGGAATTCAATCTTTAGAAACCCACTGTAGAGATGGAGACACAGCTGTCTACGTCTCAAAAGACATAACTCAATGTGTGCAATACTGATCTGCAATGCTGCCGGGAGCTTTCCTGGGGAGTGCAAAGTGAGCCAGGTCAGCACAAGGTATTCAGCAGTGTGGGGGCCCCAGATTGACCTCCTCATCTATCATGTCTGTAATCCTGTCCTGTGGATCATTACACTTAAAAGTATTAGTTACAATACAACTCTTCTGCTGTTGTATTTTATCTGTACTCTGGGGCCTAATAACGGAGATGAGAATTATGTACTATTTATTTTCTTTAGCCTTCTATTCTACATAAACTGCAGTTCTAGGGTTAGCTCATCTTATCTCTAGCTCATTATTTACAAGCAGATATTCTTGTAAAAGTTATTGACATGTTGGAAATCCTGGAAACTGTACCAGTATTCTTGTGGGGTTATTAAGATGTCAGGACCATGCATTGACCCCTCTTGGCTTTCAGGTTACCATTTTTAGATTATTATTTTTTAGTTTTTATTGGTGAGTGCTTTCAATAGACATTAGCTTTTTCAAATATGTAATCTGTTACACAAGCTAATAAATATTTGTAGTATGACTTACAAAAATGTGGATATCTTTGATAAAGAAAAAAAGAAAACTAAAATGTATAATTGTTAATTGCTTGATTTTAAACACAGCTGGAACCAGTTTAAATCAATTGGCAACCACACCATTTATTGTGGGAGATGAAGTTTTATATTATTATTATTATTATTATTAATAATGGTAACTGATGGTGGGAATGAGATGATAAAATTACTGTTAATCTGCCACAGCTGCAGCTTCCAATTGCTGTATCAGATATTAATGACTGAAAACATATTCTTCATGAACAATGTATTATAAATTAATGAATATACATATATTATAATAATAAACATAAAATTACACATACTAATATATATATATATATATATATATATATATATATATGAACACAGGGGGCCCAGCACTCACTACAACAAACTAACTCACCTTAACTTTCAAATAATCAATAAATAAATAATGGGGTTTTACTTCATGAATTGATCAATGCATTTAAGCTTGCAGCCCATCGCCAAGGGACCCCATTTCACTGCAAGTCCTACACTAACAACTGGTTTTCTTGGGAACCTGGCACCTGCTTACACATCATAGCTAAAATGAACATGTGTTTTTTTTCCTGGGTTAATGCTCAACTGCCAAGTAACTTATGGCTTTTATAAGGTGAGACAATCCCAAACACAGCACCTGAATTAGTATTAAAGGGGCAGCTGTCACATGTTTCAGGTAAATGAGCTTATCTAGGGTGCATGAGAAAGCTATGATCACAGTAACAGAGGTTAATTAAAAATCAACCCAAATATATAGATACAGAAGTACCAACACACTCGCCATTCCTAGGAATGGGGTGCAAACAGCACCCACATCCCAGGGTGGGGTGCGGTGGCCTGTGTGGTCACAGGCCACCGCACCCCACCCTGGGATGTGGGTGCTGTTTGCACCCCATTCCTAGGAATGGCGAGTGTGTTGGTACTTCTGTATCTATATATTTGGGTTGATTTTTAATTAACCTCTGTTACTGTGATCATAGCTTTCTCATGCACCCTAGATAAGCTCATTTACCTGAAACATGTGACAGCTGCCCCTTTAATACTAATTCAGGTGCTGTGTTTAGGATTGTCTCACCTTATAAAAGCCATAAGTTACTTGGCAGTTGAGCATTAACCCAGGAAAAAAAACACATGTTCATTTTAGCTATGATGTGTAAGCAGGTGCCAGGTTCCCAAGAAAACCAGTTGTTAGTGTAGGACTTGCAGTGAAATGGGGTCCCTTGGCGATGGGCTGCAAGCTTAAATGCATTGATCAATTCATGAAGTAAAACCCCATTATTTATTTATTGATTATTTGAAAGTTAAGGTGAGTTAGTTTGTTGTAGTGAGTGCTGGGCCCCCTGTGTTTGTATTTACTAGAGTGTGTGGTCACAGGCCACCGCACCCCACCCTGGGATGTGGGTGCTGTTTGCACCCCATTCCTAGGAATGGCGAGTGTGTTGGTACTTCTGTATCTATCTATATATATATATATATATATATATATATATATATATATATATATATATATATATATAGAATAGCAGGAGATGCGGCAATCGGATACAGATGAAATAAACACGCTGTACAAGCGAAAGTTTTGCAACGTTTCTGCTGGCACCGGAGCACTTATTGTGCTGGCACCGGAGCACTTATAATACATAGAGCGGAGTGCCGGTTCCCCCTGCTAAGCTATATATATATATATATATAAAGAAAGGAGTTTCAGAGTGCGCTATCAGAAATTAATAGACAATTTTTAAATTACATACAATTTAATAAAAAATGCCTATTTAAGGCAACATATAAAACAAAGACACTTTTTACAGCATGTAATGATTGGCTCTTAGTTATTTGTATTGTTCTTTTGGTGAAGCAGGCCCAACGCGTTTCGTCAGAAAAGTGACTTCATCAGGGGCTTATAAGCAGAGAACTTTAACAACCAAGTGGCACTGCAAAATTCAATACAAACATTCAATAAATAAAAATGGAGGAAAAAAAAATTCCCTCTTAACATTATTAAAATCAGCATATAATCCGATGAAGAAGTAGAAAAATGGACATGAGGATGAGGAAGAGGAGTGAAAATGAAATACATAATATAAGAGAAGAGATCATAGAATAAGTGACTATAATGGTATAATTGTACCGTTTAATTATATACCGCTTGCGGATCATGACCTGATCCGTATACATCAAAATTAAAGTGAAAGAAACTAGCGAACGTAGTATTTGTTCATATGATCGCGAGTAAATGTTTAAGATCATTTATAGTGAGACTATGTTATAGGGTGAAAAAGACATATTATTTGCATTTCAAAGAGGAAGTAGGTTTTGTGCTCGTGATTTTTCATATAGTGCGTAAAGGGTCCACCAGAGAGAGCGATGGAGTGGTAATTTTGGAATACGGATATACCTTTAGCCGACATAAAGGTATATCCGTATTCCAAAATTACCACTCCATCGCTCTCTCTGGTGGACCCTTTACGCACTATATGAAAAATCACGAGCACAAAACCTACTTCCTCTTTGAAATGCAAATAATATGTCTTTTTCACCCTATAACATAGTCTCACTATAAATGATCTTAAACATTTACTCGCGATCATATGAACAAATACTACGTTCGCTAGTTTCTTTCACTTTAGTTTTGATGTATACGGATCAGGACATGATCCGCAAGCGGTATATAATTAAACGGTACAATTATACCATTATAGTCACTTATTCTATGATCTCTTCTCTTATATTATGTATTTCATTTTCACTCATCTTCCTCATCCTCATGTCCATTTTTCTACTTCTTCATCGGATTATATGCTGATTTTAATAATGTTAAGAGGGAAATTTTTTTTTCCTCCATTTTTATTTATTGAATGTTTGTATTGAATTTTGCAGTGCCACTTGGTTGTTAAAGTTCTCTGCTTATAAGCCCCTGATGAAGTCACTTTTCTGACGAAACGCGTTGGGCCTGCTTCACCAAAAGAACAATACAAATAACTAAGAGCCAATCATTACATGCTGTAAAAAGTGTCTTTGTTTTATATGTTGCCTTAAATAGGCATTTTTTATTAAATTGTATGTAATTTAAAAATTGTCTATTAATTTCTGATAGCGCACTCTGAAACTCCTTTCTTTATCTCTAAACTAACCAGGGTCCTGTCTAACAGGGGACCCTCAGAGTCGCTGCTACGCCAGTACTGTGCGCGGTTTGGGTATCCTGTATTTCTTTATATATATATATATATATATATATATATATATATATTCTAAAAATTGGAGGAAAAAAATATTAAATTAAAGGCCCATACACACTGGGCGATTTTGAGCTGAAAGCAGGTCATTTTTTTTTGTGTGAGCTGCTTTCAGCTCAAAAAGCCACCCAGTGTGTATGGGCCATCATCACCAGTGCCGCCACTTATCTGCTAATTTTACTTTGGAAAGTCATACATCCTGAGGAAAAAAATCACTCAGAAGGGTGAAAATCACTCAGAGTGTATGCACTAAGCAATGATTTTCAGCCCAGCAATTTTCCCCATCATAGTTGTCTATACACGCTGGTTGTGTAAGTGTATGGACCTTTAGACAGGAAGTCCTGCTGGAAAGACTGTAGAACCTAATGCTGGTTTACAGTCTCTCATCATCGTGACCCGGAGAAGAGTTTATTTTCAGCACATGTGACATAGCCTACAGCTCAGTTAAGATCAGCACGGTTAAATCAGCTGTGACTGATCCATTTTTTAGAATAGATATATATTTTTCCAAGCCTCAATTAGGATCAGTGAATTTTGTATGTTGTATTTATATGTGATAATCGTGTCATTTTATTTTATGGGCTTTTGCTAAATAATATATGTATATTTGTGAATTTATAAGAGATTGTTCATGTCATACAGTATATCTTTATTTAAATGGCGCCACAAGTTATCCTCAGCACCCAATTATACACATCATACAGCCTGTGCTGGACGCTCCACTTTCCCAGGTGCTGCTGAATGGTAAGCCTGAAATATAACCCTGGTTGCTGTTACGGACCGGGTCTCTGACCGGACGGAATTTGAGTGCCACTGATTGAGTAACATTTCTGCCTTTACATCGTTACCGGCTGCCCCACTACACAGTGTGTGCCAGACATTATCCTACATGTAGCCCGTGCACATACAGTGGTGCTTCAAAAAAAATCTGCATTTGAAATGAAGATGCATTTTCTGTGGGCATGGCCTAGCATTCACATTGGGTGGATGTGCTACTCTGGGGCTCCTGACTGGCATCTACAATAACCACTCATTTCTGCTTCCAGCTGACTACAGGTGACTTCTACCAGGGCACATTTGCCCTATAACATCTGTACCTTCCAAGGGTTAGGATCCATGGAGCTAAGGGATACATCCAGGTATTCCAGATCAACAGCACCTAGGGAGGCAGACTTATACTTATGTGGATTGCAGCCCTCACTTCCTTAACGGAACCCCAGGAATTTTCCTCCTAAACTTCCTGGGCAGTGGGCACCTTCCACTACTATGCCCCTATACCTACATACTGTGCTGTTTGCTGCTATCCAAACCCAGCAGTGTGGATCCAACAGCAGCTTCATGTTTTCTCCTAGGCTTCAGCTCCACTCACACTCTGACCCCCTCTGTTTCAGATGATATGCTGATATTTGGTAGAGCTCACCGTGCTCCATAGTCACAGGATGTTGCCCAACCGAGGGAAGTCTTCTTATAGTTTCACAATTTCCAGGGAAAGGACCAAATCTATGTTCAACCTGATAAATTTACGCTTTTGAATGATCCTCTTTTTATTTTTATTTTCTTCACTATCTGCCACCCATCACTATAGCAAAATGGAAAGAGATATCGGATGGTGTACAGATGGTGTAATGGTTAGCTGCCTCACAGCACTGAGGTCATGGGTTTGATTCCCACCATGGCCCTAACTGTGCAGAGTTTGTATATCCTCCCCGTACTTGCGTGGGTTTCCTCCGGGTACTCCAGTTTCCTCCCACAATCCAAAACCCTAGAATGTCTGTGTGTGTGTGTGTGTGTGTGTAGGGAATATAGATTGTAAGCTCCACTGGGGCAGGGACTGATGTGACTGTTCAACTATTCTCTGTACAGCGCTGCAGAATATGTGTGCGCTATATAAGAAGCTGTTAATAAATAAATGTCAACGAAAATCAGACATACAGATATAGCCATGCTCATCCATCCCACAATGCATATGCATCATGGCATGGATGGTGTGACTAATGTGCTCACACATGAGATGTAAATTCCTATGGGCGGCTGCTTGACTGTGACTAGTCTCAGTCCTGCGAATACTGCAGCATGCCACAATGCAAAGCACATGCATATGCATCATAGCAACAACAGGTGGATATATCTGTAGGTTGAGTCTCCTCTTTGCACTGTAAGTCCAGTCAGAGGGTAACCACTTGTCTGCTAGACCTCCAGATGAATCAATGCAGTTTTCTACAGGCCATGAACCGTCTCCATCAGAAGCCCTTGACTAAGGAATGGCATACCATGGGGCTCCGCTACCCAGTTTATCTCCGTTACTCTACACATGGAAACCAATGCTTTTTTTTGTCATTGCCCCAAATTCCCACTCTTCTAGTATCCCTGTGTCTATTCAAGCAGTTTAAACTAGTAATTTTATAATGTTCATTATATCACTATATTTTGCTGGGTTCTACCATGTTTCTCAGTTTCATATGGTGCAATTATTGTTCACTGCCTACTATGTTATGGCAATACTGTTGGGCTGTTGTCTAGTTCCCCTTATTTACTCCCATGACTGCATTTATTCTCTCCTCTAGTGCTCCTTTTATGATTCTTTATTTACGAAGAAATGGTGAGGGACAGAGAGAAACGGGACTACCATTATGTATAACTTATCATTGCACATACTGTAGGTTATATTGGTTTAAGGCATTGGGTATCCCAAACTAGGATGACGATAATTTTCACTTGCATTTTTTTATTTCTTGAATTAGAATGGTTGAATTCTTTGTTTGCAAGAATTACTACGGAATTACCCACAATCATTATGTGCTTCCAGAGTTTAGTCAACAATTTGGTCTTTTTCTTGCACACCTGGGCTCATTCTATCTTTATTTGTTTATACCGCCCACCCCCTATACAATCACTATGACTTCTCCTTCAATGGGGTCGACATGTTGGACAGTGTTTATCGCTTTTCCTCTCCCCTCCTCTCCTTTTCCCTTTCCTCCCCTTGCACTGGGTCCTTAAGTTAGTCTGTTTGAACAATAGGGGTCTAAAATAGCCCCCATAAAAGATCTACTTTGTTACTTTCATTTAAACAGCTGGGAAGTTATATTGTGTTTTTGTAGGATGCTCACTTTTCCAATGCTCATCTCCTCAAACTTACATCTAAATGCTATCCCAACATCAACCATGCTTGTGTGATCCTCAACCTAAGAAGAAAGGTGCTTCTATATTACTTACTAGCCACCACACATCTAATATTACCTGGAGGGAAGATTCTTAGGGGGTTATTCTAGTCCATTCTTTCTGACAAAATCCTTCTTAGATGGACAAAACCATCTGCACTGCGGGTGGGGCAGATGTAACTTGTGCAGAGAGAATTAGTTTTGGGTGGGGTTTTTCTTCAAAGTGAGATCTATATTGAAGTGTAAAATCATGCAGTCAGTATTTTCCCTGCACAGAAACAAAATAACTCACCCAAATCTAATTCTCTCTGCACATGTTACATCTGCCCCCCTGCAGTGCACATGGTTTTGTCCATCTAAGAAGGATTTTGTCAGAAAGAATGAACTAGAATAAACCCCTTAATCCTTAAAGGTCTCCCTAATAAAATCCCTTATGACGTCATAAATGTATATTCCCCTACAAAGAACCAATATTGTTTCTTCCATGCTCTGGACAAAACATCTCTTTACACTGCAAAGGAAATGTAATTTTGGTAGGAGATTGTAATACTATTGTGCATGGTCATCAGAATAAGGCCAAACCCATTCCTAAATCTCTTCAAAGAGTGTTGGCTCTGCAGCTTTGGTTAAACTCCTCACTCAACAACTCTTGTTTGACACTTGGAGAGTCAGGGAGTCCACAGCCAAGGAATATACTTTCTATTCCTCGATGCACAATGTCTACACCAGTGGTTCCCAAACTGTGTGCCTAGGCACCCTGGGGTGCCTCAGAACACTTGCAGGGGTGCCTTGGGTTAGTGGACCAGGATCAATTCATATTACTTATGGTCAATGTACCAGGCAAAACCAATGCTGGTGGCTGCCAATCATAATATATGTGGACAAACAGAAGCAAATCCTGTCCCTCACCAGATAACTGTGACATATAAACAGAATGCACTTGATTTAATATTTTTTTCAGAATTTCTCGATAAGAAGCATTTGGCCATGGGGTGCCTTGAAAATATTTTGATGCTCTAGGGTGCAGTGATTCAAAAAAATTGGGAACCACTGGTTTACACTAAGCACAATATGATCTTTATTAGTGCTAAACCAACAATCTTAGTTGTCTCTATTTAACCTGACCAAGGTCCTGTGTTAGTTAATATTGTGGGCCCTCAAATTTGCTGTGGTTAACAAGAATGGAGCCTCACTGATAGGGTTCTTTTCAACCCCCTCATTAAATCCCTTTTGATGAATTACAATATACTACTATTAACGCTACCCTGAATATGTCTCAGAAGTTGTGAGAGGTCCATAAGTCTGTTATTTGTTTTCACTTATTTAGTGATTCATCTCGTTCTAACATATACAATACCTTACGAAACAGGTGTGAGCACTAGAGCTTAAGCATAAGTCATCAGGGTCTGTTGAGGCTCTTTGTAGACTGTAGGCTGTCCATGGAAAACGAAACCTTCTCCACCAAGGGCCTAGCTCTACACAATCTTATCTAGATGTATTTTATAATAACATGCTTGGTGACAGCTTACTTATTAGCTGAATCATATATCTCACTGATAAACATTCACAAATATTTAAAAGATGGATGCTCCAATACTACTTATTTTGTTATATATTGTGACACTTATAGAAGTTTTTAAGCTACTTCTTGTGAAATTGTTATAAGGGCCTATCAAACACCTGGATTGGACTGCAACGTGTAAGAGTAATAGGTCTGTAGATGTACATTTCTCTTATGGGTTTTTTTCTGGAAAAAACCTGATAAATTATCAAATATATACACAAACCTTTTATTTTAAAGAAATGTTGCACTGGGAGAGGAATGCATTTTAATTAATAAATAAAATAACCAGACTAGTTTCTCTCCTGCTCTATATTTCCTAAATGTCTACTTCTTTTACTACCTTTAAACTGGTGAAAGTTAACACATATCATATACTGCATATCGTGCAACAACTTCAGCCATTGCAGAGTCCCTCCATTGCCTCACTAGTAATCATATAATTGTCTCAATACATCTAACATACGCATCATTGTTCAAGCAAAAAAATAAGAGGCCTTATTTTCAGTACTTGAACAAGCTTTTCTATAATTTTGTATAAAGTCAGTATATCGCATGAGATTAGGTTCCTGTAATCAAAGATCGACCTCATTCAGCTGAACCATCCATGGCTTAAATTATGATAAAATAAACATCCCTGCTGTTATGCAATGTCCTTTAGGCTCTCTAGAGCAGTGATTTTCAACCTTTTTACCTTGCGGCACACTAAATAAGATTTTTAAATTGCCAAGGCACACCATGAGATCCCCACAGGTAAAAAAAAAAACCTATTGCCCCCCCATATAAAAAACAATCACACTGGTCCCCACAGGTAACACAAATAAAATACATTGGCCCTTTAAATGAAAAGAAGAGACCAGTAAATAACATTTGAACTGGTGTTGGCTGTAAACTGGTTTGGGCATCTCCAGATCTGGGGGAACACTTGAGAACAGCTCAAGGCACACTAGTGTGCCACGGCACAGTGGTTGAAAAACACTGCTCTAGAGCCTAAAGGAATTCCAGTTTCCTAAATCCATTACCTATAACACAGGGGGAGAGTTATCAAATCTCAGAGCGATAAAGAAGAGGAGTTGTTTATAGCAATCATCTTTTAATAATAATTTTTGTAGCTTGTAAAATGAAAGTTACAAAATGACTGGTTGCTATGGGCCACTTCTTTCCTTAGTCCCTACCAAAGATTTTATAAATCTCCCCCTAATTCTGGAGGTTTGAGCAGTAGTTCAGGTGTCAGCTATGCAATAGACTCTATATGAATTTTTTGCCATGAAAAAAAAGTGTTCCACAGAATCGACAATATCTGGACAGCATAGCAACCTTTAAAAAGCACCTCCCAAAAGTCATAAGGCCCCTCATTTACAATAGCTACACTACTAAAGGGAGAACAAGCCTGCCCTTGCAGACAGGAGAAGGCCCCAGCCTCCTCACCTGACATCGCTACTAGAGTAGTGGTAATACTAGTCTCAGCCGGCATCTCTTCTGAAGGCAGGTCTCAGAGAAAATTCTGAATGTCCTAGGTGCCAAAAGGGAGATGCTGGATTCTGGCATATGGTGTGGGAATGTCCTAATATATATGATTTTTGGAAGGATGTTTGGAGAGATGTGCGGATAACCGCTCCAATACTACCAGAGATAGCATTGGAGCAGTCCATTAGTATGCCTCTTTGTAATTGTAATTGAGGAAACATATTCAAAGAATATGTATAAATACGTGCTGTGCCTTAGCACAATGGCTAAAGTGATAATAGCCAGAAACTGGTTCACAACAGAAATCCCAAATATTAATAAATGGCGAGCATTAGTCAATGAAGTGGTACATCATGAACGACATATGTTCAGAGTTCGAGGGGCTACCCACAAATTCGATGAGAAGTGGGAGAGATGGTGTATAGCCGGATTGGGTAGAGGGGAAGGTATAATATAAAGCCTGGACTTAATAAAGGAAGGGGGATCATATTGATAGATATATGGTCAAGAAGTATACATCAAGCAATAAATTGTCTGTTGCTTCTTTCCTCATGAATGTAAAAATTTAGGATGAATCCCTTTTTTTTTTCTCCCCGCAAGTGTTAAAATAAGGACAGAAGTAAAGTAAAGGACAAGATAAAGATGATTAAAAGTATTGAACATATTATGTACAGTCTAAGTACAAAGGAAGATGATATATACTTGTCTTTTCTTTTTTTTTTTTTGCTTTTTGCTTTATTGGTGTTGCTAGATGGAAATATGCAGGATTGATTAGCTTATAGACATGGTTAGAGAGAGATGGGGTCAGAAATAGAAGGGGGGAGAGAGGGAGGGGGGAAGGGAGACAAATCAAATTAAACTAAAGTTCACTTCATGAACACAATATACATATATAGGAGTAGGGAACATAAACACACAAGAAACACATAACGAACATTAAACACATATACATATATTAAATGCACTAAAGGGTCACATAGCAACTACACATCTCAATATACACCAAATTTGGGAGGGAGGGAGGGTATAGAGAAAGGGAAGCAGGTAATAAAAAGGGAAGGGGGAGGGGGGGGTGAAAGGAGGAATAAATAGGAAACAATGGGGTTAAAAAAAACTGACTCCCATGTCTCTCCCTAGAAGGCAACTGGACAAAATGAGTAAAGGGTAAATAGTAAATAGAACATTGGAAGGAGAAAAAGAATTGTCTAGGACTCTAGGTGCTTATGGAAGTGACCGAATCAAAATGTTCCCTGGTCAGTCCACTGGCCTGATTATTGTTTCATGTTAAATGTAAGGAGGATTCTAATTCTTGGTTGTTTTCAATCTTGCTCTTAACCCTTTGAGTGTCATGTGATTTTTGTGTGAAAATTGCCAAGTAAACATTTTCATTCATAATAATGATCTGTAATATTTACCTTCTGTAGGAAATGTATTAAAAATTAAAAACATTAAAACATTAAAAACCAAATGTAAGCAACGTTGGCATTTTAGCCAATATTTTACACATCTCTTACAGGAGATGTTGGCATTTTTAGCAGATATTTTGCACATCTCTCACAGAGATGTTGGCACTCAAAGGGTTAAATGACCAATAGCGGCATGTTTTCTTTGCCCATGATCCAAGAAAGCCTATTTAAATTATAAGACTATATAAATGCAAAAACATACATTAATCTTAAAAATTCTAATGTATAGTTAATTAATACACAACATACAGTGTCTATCAAAAGATACTTTCCCAAAAAGATGGCGTATGATGAAAAACATCAACTCCATTTGTTCAGGCTTATAAGATACATATGGATGGGCGGCAATCAAAATGTCGACGGATGGCACGATAACTGGGAATGTCGTCCCATCGTTGGGAAATCTCAAAGGGGTCGTGTATGTATACTCACCTTTGGCACTCCGGCAATTAAGATTCCAGCGCCGGCCCTCCAATTGAAGTCGGGATTGAAGTCGGGATTCCAGTTCCGGCCTCCGATCAGTAGTTAGGATGGCAACTCAGACGATGGGGTGCTGAATGAACCCTGCTCTAGAATGTATCACTTTCCAAATATTTGTGTATGTGAAAAGCATTTTTGGAGGTTTGATCATAGAATCACCTTTGAAACAGCCTGCGCAATATGTTTCTCTTTTGTTAATGTGCCAGTGGACCAGCAAAACCCCCCAAAAAGTTATTGTGATAAGATGGAAAAGAAGAAAAAGTCAACTAAAACCCTATGAAAGCAAATTTCCACACAGTATATGAGGAGAAATTCAACACAAATCTGTTTTTATTGGTGTCCTAAGTAGACACACATTTATTATTTATTTTATCAGCAGTTTCTTCTATAGCACATACATATTCTGCGGCACTTTACAGAGTATATTTGAACATTCACATCAGTCCTGCCCCAGTGAAGCTTACAATCTATATTCCTTACCACATATACACGCACGCAGACATTCTAGGGTTAATTTTGTTGGGAGCTAATTAGCCTACCAGTATATTTTTGGATTGTTGGAGGAAACCTGAGAACACACATAAAAAAAAAAAAAGAGATAGATAGAACTCAAAATAAATTTGAGCAATATAAAAGGAAGTTTTTCACAGAGATTCAGGCAAAGCAATCTTGTTCCCTGGCATTGCTCATCAAAGGCAATCCGAGAATGACAATGGACATATTCCAGACCTGATTGCTCATCTGTAAATTTGCAGATGAATGTGAGTGGTTAGTTGCCACCCAAACAGACTCTCACCACATTCAAGAGGTTCCACTGGACCACTGCGGGTATGCTAGGACCTGGAGGAGCTCTGTGAGTTTACAGCTTATCACAATCTCAGTAGCCTCTCCAAGCTGCGAATGTCTGATGTGAGGATCCTGCTTAAATCCTGTATACTGTACCTGGCCTGTCACGTCTGCTCTTCAGTTTCTATGTTCTCTAGCATTCCAGCCTGCTTCAGCCATATTGCAATCATGCTTTCCTCAGAGACTGTGTGCAATACTACTTTTTGACACCTGTACAATTCCTAGCTTTGTCAGATCTACTGCAGCCATTAACTCCTTAGTTACCTGCTGGGTGGAATCCTGCAAGTTTCCTGTTTTACACTGATTGCCCCATTCAGAATCGGTTGCAGTTTTTGCAATTCCCATTTGCCTTGCTGTCCAATCAGTGCAACCCAAGGGGTTTAAGTTCCCAGCTCAGCTAGCAGTCATTGCTTGTGCTTGTTGCTGATCAGCTCTGATGCTGTGTGAACTTGCTTCCAGGTTTCCAGTGCCTCCCAGTCTGCAAGTCTCACCTGTTCCTGCCCATGTCTGTGTCCATGCGCCACTGCCTGCTTCACCCTACAGTCTGCGATCCAGTCCTCTGATCATTCTCCAGTTAAGCCACAGTCTTTATTTCCTCAGCATTAAAGCCAGTCTTCAAATAACTCCACATAGGATAGCATAAAAAAACATATTTACTTTTTATTTTATTTTTTTATAAAAACATTTCCAATAAGAATCTTTTGGCCTATGGTTGCCATGAAAAAAAAAAATGCTGATACTGCTGGAACCACTGCTATAGAGTGAATGCTATCAATACAGTGTATTGTGCCTAAATAGGTGTTTCATGTGATGTAGTACAAAAATGCCTTGCATGTACATACTATTTTGCCTTGCAATACTGACTATGCGGGAGCATGCATCGAATGGGAAAATAAACACGGTGCGTTTTGAACTAGAAGCAGGATTTTTTATCTCTTTTTTAAATAGCAGTTGCCAAATTTTGTCTGTGTATTACACAGGGTTGCCGACCCTCCCGAAATTTCCGGGAGTCTCCCGAAAATCGGGGCTCCCTCCCGGCCCCCCGGAAGGGTGGGCAACCCTCCCGGATTCAGGGGGGACCCCCGCTGTCCCCCGGATCGCGGCATTTAAATGCCGCAATCCTCGGGTCTCAGAGGAGGGGGCGGAGCTAAAATGACACAATCGCGTCATTTTAGCCCCGCCCCCTCCACGGAGATCACTGAATTTGCATGTTTATCAGCATGGGGGCGGGGCTTAGTGATGTCACGCTCAAGCCCCGCCCCCTGAACGGCTACTGAATCTCTCCTCTCCGGGCTTTTCCCGGAGAGGAGAATGAGAAAGTCGGCAACCCTGGTATTACACTTAGGAGGAGCCAGAGAATCACATGAAATCAAGTAATTAACAATGAATCCACTGTGGGTTATGTGATAGGGGCTGAGTTTTCTTAAGCAGTGCAATTTAATTCTGTTGCTCAGATCACTAGAATTGAGCAGCTTAGGAAAACTCTGACCTTATTACATAACCCCCTTACGTAGTTAGAGATTACAGCTGACCTACTACCATCCCAAACACCCTTATGATAATCCAATACTGTTTGCTAGGTACAATATATCCATTGCTTGATATATGGACAGTTTTACTAATGCTATTTTCCAAGTTGTTTAAAACCCAATGAATGCAATTATGAAAATGTAGCTAGTACTGCAGCGGTTCTCAACCTGAGGGTCCTGACCCCAAAGTGGGCCCCAACCTTCTCAGCATGGGGTCGCAACTTCATGTTGCTGACCATCAGGCTGATGACTTTTCTAATCTCAGTCATTGATTCAAGGAGTCTGAAAAACCTGTTGAAATGTCTGTTATTTCAGACTCCTCCCATCATGTTGTGCCACCATGGTGCCATGTATGTGTTGTCTGCTGACTACACATGTGATGTGATGACCTTCTGCAGTTACTTTCTGGGGTCCTGTCATTTATTTTTATTGTCTGATGGGGTCCCAGAGCAAAATAGTTTGAGGACATCTGTAGTACTGTATCAGTTACAGTGTGAAGGCCAATTAAAGGTCATTAATTACTGTTCTATGCACCTATTAGCTTGGGCAGTATTTATTTGCAAAGTGAGTGACAGAAGAAATGGTTTGTGGGAAGTAACTGGGGGGGGGGGGGTATCAAATGCAGACAGGTGCAAGCCTTACCCTGCACTGCTCTGCAACTCATAAAAAAAGACCATTAACCTCTTGAGTGGTAGGTTTTGCTGGGGCAGGACAAACATACCAGGGCAGGTTTGTCCTGCCCCAGCAAAACCCACCACAGTTGGAAGCCCCCCTCCCTCACCTCTGCTCCGGCCTTAGTACGCCGGAGCTTCCCTGCCACCGCTGTGCCCGGTGCCTTAGACGCCAGCCTGTCACATTCAGCAGTGATGTCGGCGGCAGGCTGGGGGATGTTCCCGGCGGCTCGGGAGGACTCAGGTGTCTGAGCGCTCCCGAGTCCCCCCGAGCCGCCCGCCGACGTCATTGCTACTAAAAGTATGGCGGCAGGACGCTGGGGGAGCGGGGTTAGAAGAGCTCTGGCGTGCGATTGCCAGAGCACAGGTGATGGGAGGGTTGGGAGAATGACTGAGGGGGGGGGCTCTAGAGGTGCTGCGCCAGTGGTGCACACCTGGACACCACTGGCGCGCACCTGTTTCATTGCCCGGAAATTTTCCAGGACAGTCCGCTGCGGCAGCGCAGCTGAGCCAGGAAAATTTCTGGGCATACCACTCAAGGGGTTAAACCCTGCAAAGAACAACACATCCAGCAGACAGTCAACCCAAAAGATCATAGTTCTGAAAATATCTGGGCATAAATGGGTGTATATAAATCAAAAGTAATATGTATTTGTATATAGATGAATGATATTATGGGAAACGTACATTATCGCTGATCAAAGTCATACTTTTAATATTTTTATAGTTAATATCAATGGCTTATTAAAATTATGTCCATCAGCTGTTAATTAGCCAAACAATGATTAACATCAGATCTTAGGAAAAACCTGAATTGGATCTAATCAGTCCTGCTGCTGCTCTAAACCCTGAGATCCTGCTTTTCCACATTAACTCCATGTGGAACTATACTCTCCCTGCCACAGCATGATTCTGGATAAATATTTCATACCTCCCAACATGACCCATGCCAGGAGGGACACAATGCTCTGCTTCTGGACTTCCCTCTTAATTTATGATTGCCATCACCTGTTTTTGAACAGGTTTACTAATAAGAAAGGTGCTTCACCACAGGTGATGGCAATCCTAAATTAAGAGGAAAGATGAAGTCCAGGAGCAGAGCAATGTGTCCCTCCTGGAGAGGGTCATGTTGGGAGGTATGATATTTTGTGAAATTGAAGTCTCCCAAATTAATACAGGTTGCGTATCCCGTATCCGAGTATCCGTTATCCGAATTATTCCGAAAACCATACATTCCAGAAAGTGAAAAAAAAAATTTTTTTTTGCTAAAAACTCACTGGGGACATATGTAACAGCACTACTGGTGACATGATATGTAACTGGCACAATATATGTGCAAGAAAATGATTGCTTGGCATTCAAATTCAATATCTGAGATAGTACACACATTTTGTTTCATGTTTTGAAACCTTGTTTTTTGAACAAATAAAATATATTTGTGTGTATTTTATGTGGTAATAAAATATATTTGTGTGTATTTTATGTGTTTATACAGCATACATGCAAGATACTTCAAAATACATAATTGAAATATTAAAATATTCCGAAATACGGAATAATCCGTTATCCAAAATTCTCCTGGTCCCGAGCATTTTGGATACGGGATACTCAACCTGTAATATGTTACATTGTACTGCTGCCAGTGACCTCAGTTCACATTATATCACATAGTGCATAGTGACCAATTCTGTGAACCTAGTAAACAACTTTATGCCCTGGTTCTGTTGTCAGACTCAAGGAGGAGGGCCCCCCAAAGCTTCTACGCCCCACACAAATGCATACTTGGCTACCTGGTCCTCTCCATGAGGGAAAAAATGCTCTGTTCCCGGACTTATTACCTGGTAATGTATGATTGCCATCACCTGTGGTTAAGCATCTTTGTTATCAATTTACTAGCTCACCACAGGTGATGGCAATCATACATTACCAGGGAAGTCCAGGAACAGAGCATTTTTTCCCTCATGGAGAGTCAGGTAGGCAAGCATGCACCAATGACACCCCCAGTGGCGTAACTACTGTAAGGGCTATTTCACACACTCCGGCTCCTGCCGGGCGGTGAAAACCCATACGGCCAGGAAGCCGTGCCGCACACAGTAGTTTACAATGGAGGGGATGGCCACAGCCCGGCAGCCGTCCCTTCCAGTGGTGGGATCCGGCTGCAACCCGGCGGCCGGGCTGTGGCCATCCCATGTGAATGGACACATTTGTGTCCATTATTAACTGCTGTGTGAGGCAAGGCTTCCTGGCCGTGCGGGATTTTCGCCGTCCGGCAGGAGCCGGAGCATGTGAAATAGCCCTAAGGCTGCCCCAGCTGCCGCTTGGGGGAGCAAGTGGCAGTGGGGTCTGTGTGGGTGCCGACACCTGCTCGATGCACTGACATGCTGCTGCTGCCTGCCTGCTGGCCGAGCACTGGAGGCGAGTCAGCCGCAGAGCGGCCATGACAGAGACGACAAATCCCCCAACTGATTCTATTGACTGTACACAGAGCCGGCTATTGGCTACAGTGTACAGGATGGGTATGGGTGTGCTGGGGCGGCCTGGGATGTGTCCGAGCCAGGGGCATCAGCAGTGTCTGCTGGTATTTTTGCCTCTGTCTTGCTTCAGCTTCTCAGTTATGCATGTGACGTTATCACATCACACGCTGGTGAGGAGCCCGGGGGGGTGGGGGGCCACAAACTTTTTGGCAGGGGGGGAGCAAAATTTATAGTTACTCCACTAACACCCCCAATACCCTTTAGCTATGCCCATGGATTCTAATGTACTAAACCACTACATGACATTGCAGTAATAAAAACAACAACATAGTAATGTCACATTTCTTGTCCATTTTCACATGCCTTACAATATTCCAGCTGCTTTTTGACCATATTTAGATATCAGTTAACTCTTTCAATCTCAAAAGGACTTTGATTATAGCATTTTTGCGGTATAATGCACACAGTTGAATGCATTCAGCTGTCATCCATTACAATAGCCTAAATAAAATCCTACCCCATTAAACTTGTTTATCTCTTGTTTAAAGTATTCTGTTTCTACTAAAGAAAATACTTCCTGTCACAAACGTATTTCTCTCAATTTCTGACCCTGAAAAAAGAAGGTCAGTTTTTATCAAAGAAACTGTTACATAGGACAGTAAGGGATTCCAATGGCGCTTAGCCCGAATTAGTAGGCCATCAGGGTTGAATATATCAAATATCCCCCTTCATTTCACTATGTCAAATGATTCCAGCTACCAACCCATTCACAATCAAACTGGTCATTATTATAATGTGTTACAGACCCCTTAGATTTCCTTTAGATCTAGTCATGGTGATGTGCATGTGAATTTGTTCCACACTGTGTTTACAGGACAAAAGACAGATGTTCCATGATGGATAAAAAGAAGAGCTGGAAGACCTCTTTTAGATTTTTTTATTTATTTTTTTATTTGGGGGGGGGTTGGAAATACCTGTGCACCAGCTAGGTGATTAGTAATTGCAGAAAAGAGAGGTATCTGCGCTAAACCCAACAAGCCCGGAATGTATAATGTATAGGGATTTTTTGTTTATAAACCATATACACAACTGCATCAGAATACTGTTATTGGAAGTGTCTGTATAGGTATGCAGAAGGTTCTAGCTGTGTTTATATGGGGGAATGCCCATTCCCTAGACAAGCAAATGACAAAAAAAAAAAGAGAAATATATAACGCACTGGAAACAATGTATATATAAAGAAAAAACTGTTTTTTAATGTGCTAAAATACACTGGCCAGTGAAATACATAGAGATAAAAATAGATAAAAAGTACACATTAATTGCACACAATTGTACACAATTGGCCCCCGATGGTAGTTGGCAATTAGCTGCTGTTTGGGGTGGATTTGTTAACTCCAAATTAATTCTCCCAGTAGGATAAGTGGGAGGTGGAAAAAGTTACTAAGAATAACTGTTGTTGAAGTCCCAAATTAGATATTATCCTACTGGGTAGTGGGTAGATGGTATCTACGAAAGGTAGAGGCAAACGCTCACTCCTTTCATGTCTGGCCAGATACAAACAAAAATTATATAAATGAATTAATAAAAAGGGAGGGACCTCCCTATACCTGTACCAGGTGGACCAGATTTGATATCCTTAAGTCTGTATTTGCAGCAGTCCTCTTGGATAATTATCCACTGTTCTGGGCTCTTTATTCGAGATATGGTTGCTGCAATCACAAGTCCATAGAGCTTTTCTGGCAGGTGTAGGGGCCGGCCCTCTTGTGCTCCAGAGATAAAATAGGTGCAGATTGAGAAGAGAAAAAATATGGTACAGTAGTTTAACTTATTTCCCCGCCTCTTTAGGGGTTCAGTGGCTTCCTCAGAAAACAACTGTGTACAATTAATGTGTACTTTTTATCTATTTCTATCTCTATATGTATTTCACTGGCCAGTGTATTTCAGCACATTAAATAACTGTTTTTTCTTTATATATACATTGTTTCCAGCGCATTATATATTTCCCTTTTTTTTTTTTTACATTTCTAAGCAATTTGACTAGATCACTTAGAAGTGTAGCACGGATCACTCCGAGTGCATGCACTGCAGACATAGGCGTCGCTATCATGCGCAGGGAAAGCCAATGCTTGCCCTGTCTTTCTGCTAGATCAGTGGTTCCCAACCTGGGGTACTAGTACCCCTGAGGGTACTCTGCAGACCAGTTGGGGGTACTTGAAAATAATATTGGTAATGGCGGACAATAAAAAAGGTCTTTTGATGGCTGAAGAAGACCCATTGCCATGGAGACAAACCATGTTGTGTCATATGCCTGACCAGTAATCCACTGGGAGCATCCCATGCTTCCCTCAGACATCAGCAGTCATCTGCCCAGCACTGACAAAGGTGGAGGAAGCAGCAGCATTAATCCTATCGGTGTTAGCGGGAATCCTGGAGATAATACACAACCAGTTTCTAGACACAGAAGGACATGATTCCTTGCTGTATACTACACCTCCGCACCTCCTTAATATAAGGACATGCATAAGGATCCGCATACCACTAAGTACTGTCCATATTTCAACATGAGAGGAGGGGGTACTTATCAATGAAAAGCCTAATCAAGGGGTACGGGAGAGAAAAAAGGTTGGGAACCACTGTGCTAGATGGTGAGGTTTTGCCTATAAACAATAGGCAAAACCCTCACAGCACGATCGCTCAACACGCAGTATTGGGCGGCACTAGTGATGCTGTGTGCTGATCAGCAGTTGCCCCATGTGTACCATAAAAATTTACTTTTAGTTCATAGTTTAAAAGAACAGAGAATCACTGTCCTTTGTCAATGACATTACAACACAAAAAGAACACACAATGGACAATAAAAATACAATAAGCAATATGATTCGGTTATACCAACTCAAAGGCACCTGGATTATAAAATGTACAAACCAGCGATAGTATACGATAAAGAAATATCTTGGGTCCAAAGGGGCATATACACAGAGGGATTTTGTGGCCTTTTCTAAGCTATCTCTGCAGATCACTTAGAAAGTAAATACAAATTGCTCCATGTGTATGCCCCCGAGCAAATGGCGATGCGCGGTCCCTTACATTGATATCGCCTGTTAGTTAAGTCAGTGCACGCAGTGAAAATCTAGTCAAATTGCTTAGGAAGTGGCTGCAAATAGCTCTGTGTGTACAGAATGAGTGATAGCGATCTACATCATCATGAACCACTACCCTGCCTTAGCACATATTGTTTTATGTGTATAGGCTCTCAATGGGTGTTCTAGACACCCAGAAATCACCTACCCTAAATAGCTTAGCAGAAACACTTAGCACACATCTCAACGTGTGTATGCCTCTTTACTATAAATTCATGAGATCCTGAATAAGGAGGTATGTGTAATGACACGTGACGATTCCAAAAAATACAAGATATATTCTTAAGGTGGGTTCAAACCTACAGATATAAGTATCCATTGCGCCCCTCTATCTATATTCCAATTTTTTTTTTCCTACAGATTAGAAATCTCCAGTTTTATTAAAGCGGCAATCATTTACACTGCAAAACTAGTTTGATTTTGAAGTGTAAATGATTGCTGCTTTAAAAAAAATGGAGATTTCTCACTTTCTGAATCTCTCATCCTATTACATTTCACCCTTATGTGTTTGCAGTAGCAGCAGGTTTTCAGTACTTTCTTCAGTGTATTACCAGCTCCAATGTGCATTCCATCTGCGCTGAAGATACTCAGCTTAAAAAGTGCTAAAATGGAGAGTGTTAAACAGCCAGCCAATCAGCTCCTAACTGTCATGACACAGGCTGTGTTTGAGAAATGACAGTTATGAGCTGATTGGTTGGTGGTTTATCATTCTACATTTTATCAATCTTCAAGGGTTATTACATCTCGCGCTTAGGGGGATATTCAATCCAGGGTCATAGTAGAATAAATTATCTAAATTAGTAAATATAACAATGATTTAAATTAATAAAAGATGTTTAGAGAGCGCCACACAATTTTTGAAAAATTGATTACAGTTTATTATAAAAAATACATATAAAAATAAATATAAAAATACACAATTAGAAATAACTCATACTGTATAAAAAAGTCACAATAAATGACCAAGATATAATTAATAGTATACGGCTCCAAATCACTCAATTTAGGAATATATAATGAGATTTCAAATTTTCTTAGACACACAACCCTGTGCGCACCAGGGTGTGTGTATTAATTGAAAAAAATAGTCATATGTACATATATATACACTGAGTAGTGGATTTATCAAAAGAGATCGCGCCCGATTATATTCTTTTTAGGTTTTACAATCCAGGGTCATGACTGTCAGGCTGGCCAAACAGCCGTGACCCTCCGGCTCGATGTGAAGTTGTCAGTAGGGAATCAATGTCCAGCCTGCCGATTTCTGAAAAGGGGGCGTGGCCGAGATACGGACGGGAGCTTGATGATCCACGGCCGTTCTCGGCAGAGCAGGCCTGACTGCTTCTAAAGGTCCTGAGGAAGAAAGGCACACCCTCGAAACATGTTGATCCAGACGTACGGCAGTATTCAATGAGGCCAATTCGCCATGTTTCATAGCGAATTTGTGCTATTTTCACTTTGGAAGGTGATTTTTTGTGTCAGAAAGTAAATCACCCTATTCAACATGCACTTTTCAACATCAGGGAACAGTGAATGACGGACAATTCGCCGTCTGATAGTCTCCGCAATTCGCTGTGGTTTTTCAATGGGTTTTTCAATGTGATTCGCCATGAGTGTATTCAATGAGAAGATGGCGAATTGCTTTCTAAGTGATTTTCGCCGTGTGTCACCGTGTAGCAATTGCCATCTTTTCATAGTGAAGTGGAATGTGAACTGTTAAAATAAAGGTTTTTCTTAAAAAAATTTGGTGTAAAAAAATCAGGAATTTTATTCTGTGAAGGGGCATGCTATTTTTATTGATGTGCTTACAGCACATGAATATATATTTAATTTAAAAAATATATATTTTTTTTACACATAACAGCCAGCAGGGGTCCGGGAGCCGAGAGCCGCTCATTACATATTCATATATTCACTGCTCCCGATCATTACATATGCACGATCAGGAGCAGTGTTAGCGGCTCCTACCCGGTCCCCTGCTAGCTCTCCCGGGGGGAAGCTTGTGGTGCCTGGGTCCCAGGGAGCTCTCCCCCCTCCCACATACATTCTGGGGCAGGCAGGGAGACTTCCATCTCCCTGCCTGCCACCGTCCCCCAGCTCCCTGCGGTGTCCGCCGCAGGGGTTAACATTCGCCATCAGGGGCAGCGAGCCCCTGCGACATTGAATACTGTGTCAATGAGGGCTGGCAGCGAAGGCTCCAGCCCTACGGAACATGGCGACTGAATCCTGTGCAGCGAATTAAGAAGAGGATTCTTCACCATTAAAGCAGTAAAATTCTGGAACTCATTGCTGATGGGGGTGATTACAGAAACTACTGTTAATGAATTTAAATCAAAACTGGATGCATTTTTTGCCACTAAGGGAATCTATAGATATGACTTATGCTGTGTTCACACTGTTCGTGTGAAATACGCGGGTTTTACCTAGCATTTTAATGCCGGGGACTGCACCGACCCCAGTTCTCACTGCTAAGGCAAATTCCCAGTTTGCAGTTCTACCCGGTAATTTTCCTTTTAACACAGGTTTTTTTGCAGTGTGAACGGGTCAACCCATGTCTGCATACCCTGGTCTCAAACCCAGGTAAAAAGCAGGGCTGGAGACCCATGAATTTTGACATGGGTTGACCCATTCACACCGTGTTAAATGGCAAATTACCGGGTCGACACGCTAGACCCGGGAATTTGCCTGTTAGTGCGATCGGGGGGGGGGGGGTATTACTCAACTCATTAGGTACAAGTTAGATAGGTTGAACTACATCGACTAACATCTTTTTTCAGCCTTAATTACTATGTTACTATGTTACTTAAAACAAGGGGGCTGGGTAAAGGTATATTAGATTGTGCACTTCCCAACATGACGTATCCCCGGAGGGACAAAATGCTTATTACCTGGACCTTGAGAGGGAAGTTCAGGTAGAGAGCCTTTTCTCCCTCCTTGATAGGGTCACGTTGGGAGGTATGAATTGTGTATATGAAATTTGAACCATTGGAGTACCATTGTATTTAGAGAGTTTTCTTATAGTGGAACAAAGACAACTAAAAAAACTTAAAATACGGTTACGGTATAGCGGATAGACAAGGTTGACAGTCACTAGGTCGACCTACATCGCTCAGCAATTTGATAAATATTATGTATTGTTGGAGAGATGCGCTCTTCATCTATCTAATTCAAAAGGCAGCAGCAGCCTCCTGGCTGATGTGTCCCCCGAGACTCCCCGTATAGCTGTGGGCGTTGCCTAGCTTTTGTACTAGATCGCATCACATCTAGTACAAAAAGCATGTACTGTGCTACAATATAGTGCTTTTTGTACGAGATGCAATGGGATCTAGTACAAAGAGTACTTTTTGGGCCGTGCAATGTGATTTGATGATGAATCAATAAAGCGATCACCATCCTTTCATATTGAGGATGAAAAAAAAAAAAAGAGTATAAACAATGTAACAATAATGTTACAATAATTACCCATTATAGCAAAAAAAAGAAAGCACTAATTTGAAAAATTCAGGTATTCAATTGCTCACGTTTTAGTCCATTTTCGCCCATGCCCTTTTTTTTTTTTCTTGAAGCAATGAGCAAAAAGGAACCAAAAACACCTGCAATTTCCACCAAAAGTGGATGAAAACATGTGGGTCAGCGGCGAATTCATGGTTTTTACAGTGACAGATTTTTCAACATTCGGAAAATAGGCACTTCAATTGCATACCTCTTTACAGTTTAATGTCCTTAACCTACATTTGGCTTGATATAAAAAAAAAAAATAGATAAGTTCTCAATTTTGTACACACAGCATAAATGGGTGATGTTATAGCGGAGTGAAGCTGTCTAGATCGACCATGTTATGGCCCACCACCCTTAGACGAACCCGTCTAATTAACCACCTAAAGATAGTTGAACACGTCTAGATCGGCAGTAACAACACCAGCGTTAAAGTGACGGGACTGTGGTTGACAGTCACTTCGGTCGACATGAGTTTTTCAAGTTATTTTGGTGCTGAATGTCACAGGAGTCCCCGTGGACATTGTATATGTGCACTGTGTCCCCTTGCATGGCTCGCTGGCTCACTCTATATTCACTTGTATAGTAAAGTATGAACAAAGTCGACCTGTGACATCGGCACCAAAAAAACGCATGAAAAACTCATATCAACCATGTGACTGTTGACCACGTTCCCATCACTCTAACACTGGCATCTAACTTCCGTTACTGTCAATCCAGACGTGGTCAAATTACTTCAGGAGTCTAACTAGACTGGTTCCACTGAGCGTGGTTGACAATAACATGGTTGATAAAGATATCGTAGATCTGTCTACTGCAGCGGTTCTCAAACTGTGGGTCCTGACCCCAAAGTGGGTCCCGAGCTTTTCAGCATGGGGTCGCGACTCCATATTACTGACCATCAGGCTGATGACTTTTCTAATCTCAGTCAGTGATTCAAGGAGTCTGAACAATCTGTTGAGTTGTCTGTTATTGTAGACTCCTCATTTCATTTTGTGCCTCCACAATGCTGCCATGTATGCAAGGGCGTAACTACCATAGGTGCAAGGGGTGCAGCTGCTATGGGGCCCAGAGCTGAAGCGGCCCATCTTTGCTGTTTAAATTATATGTGCTATATATATTTATTACCATCAGTTGCTAAATAGGGGGCCCTTACAAGTTTTTGCTATGGGGCCTAGGAATATCTAGTTATACCCCTGCATGTATGTGCTGACTAAACATGTGATATGATGACCTTCTGCAGTAACTTGCTGAGGTCCTGTAATTATTTTTATTGTCTGATGGGGTCCCAGAGGAAAATAGTTTGAGGACCCCTGGTCTACTGGATACCGCAGAAATGAGCTCCCACCAATTGTATTGTGAAGATTTTACCTGTGATAGAGCAGTATATAATATGGGGGGCTGTGTTCTTCAGAATATCATAACTCAATCCCATTCCAGCCAGTTTTCCAGGAATATAATTTTCAATGAGAACATCACAGACTTGTGCAAGCTGCAAAAATAAATACTTACAATAAAAGTGATGCAGAACAAAGAACTAAAAAAGTAGCATTCACAGTTCCTTCTTAAACCCTCTTATGTTGCTGTAAACGAAAGCAAATGCTTACTCCAGTTATTTAATGCAACAGTGACATCTGCAGACAGAATGCAAGGAACAATTTCACTGAAAAGTGAAATAAAAACCAATCAGAATAATCCAATAAATTGCAAATAGTAACCCTCTTGTGATATAACGCGGGAAAACTTAGGGGTTGCTTCAATCAGACTTATACCGCAAGACTGCGCATGTGAGTGCCGCATTTATGATAGCTTTTGACTTGCTGATTTTTGTTTGCAGCCCCATAGGTATAACATACCTCCCAACTTTTCATGTGAAGAAATAGGGACACTCGCGCGGCGAAGCCGCGCGAGCGGCCGAAAAGGGGGCGTGGCGTATGCAAATGAGGGCGCGGCTTATGCTAATTAGCCGTGACCTCATTTTCATACGAGAATAGACGCTGTGCGCATGCGCACAGCGTCTATTCTACTACATTTGGGGGTCTCCCAACTGCCACCCCCCCGCAGCGGGACAATGCCTGCCGCGGGTGGGACGTCGGGACAGGACCCGAAAATCGGGACTGTCCCGACGGAATCGTGACAGTTGGGAGGTATGGTATAACAATCTAGAAGGAAATCTTGTGTGTGGGAAGCATTCCAGAAAATGGCTTCCTGTAGCCGTGAATAAGAGCAGGCAGTGTGGATAAGATGCGGACATCACGCACAGAGCAGATGGGAAAAATGCCCTATGGAGATTGGATATTGTAAAATGCGTACATTCAATGTAGGGACTGACAACATTAGAAGAACACTGATGTGATTAAAATTATTCTAGCCGATTAAAATACATAGTAGAGGTGATATGCTTTTTAGGGGAATACCATTAAGGAGTCGATTATAATAATCGATGATGGAGATAATAGAGCTGATTCATAGTTGTATGTGTGTCAGTTTTGAGGCTGGATCTACCAGTGTTGGGTCAGATGTGGGGAACGCTATGAAGTTCCAGGCTGCGTATACTTGCACCCACTGTTTTACAATGTAATGCGTATGGATCTCAGGTGTGAGCGTATGCACGGACCTGATAACTACAATATACGTTCTACAATGTGTTTGCAAAGTGGCAACATTGTAAAAGGACATAACTGTACAAGTGATCATATGGTCATTAGCAAGTAGGCTAAGGAGGGAATTCAAATAGATGTGATCATTTATTGCAGGTCGGAAAAAGGATTGATAGCCTTGGACCTTAATGCCTGGGGCTATGTAATTAGAGACATTTGACTCACTGGTAAATTACTGTGTTAGTGGGCCTTAACCCATAAATACACCTAAGGGCAGGTGATTGGGGTGCTAGTCCAGAAAGAAGGAGTCGTATGTGGCTCATTGTCTGAAATGAGTCACAAGAGTGAAATCTCTTGTGCTGAATCTCCCGTTATGTATCTCTGGCACACATCTCTGCATATGTAGGGCCCTTATGAATGTACATTTGTGCTGCAGATTTTGAAAGTTGTGTGCTCATGGGTCAAGTTTTGATAACCAAGTACTCAGTGGACAGTTCTGCATCCCAGCATTAATGATGGCTGTTTTCTCAATGAGAAGCCGTATTTCTGTGCAGTAGTGACAGTTGTGACAGATTTCAAATCTCCAGTGCTGAATCTCCCATTATGAATCTCTGACACTAATCTCTCTGTATGTGGCCCATTGTCTGAAAGAGTGAAATCTCTCGTGCTGAATCTCCCGTTATGTATCTCTGGCACACATCTCTGCGTATGTAGGGCCCTTAACTTTCCCTTTTAAAATGGCGAGAGAATTATGAATGGATCGCTAATTGTTGTCCATGAAAAGGATTTACCTATGGTCTGTGCAAATGTGAGTAGGTTTGAGGCTTCCACTAATCTGCGACTGAGGCTGGAAGTGGTCTTTGCTGACATCACAGACATCTCAAAACTGCCTGGGCACATCTACATTTTAATCTGTAACACCCAGAAAATGCCAGGTTACCACCCCTAAACACCGGCTTCCTGTCAAACTGCGAGAGGCTTACTTTTACGATTCATAAGCATTTTCGGTCGCTAATTAACCAAAACCCACCATTATGATATCACAAAGCTGTCAAATTCAACATCCAGAAATTACCTTAACCCCTTCCCGACATTTGACGTACATTTACGTCATGGCCGGGATGTACTTCCCGACACATGGCATAAATGTACGTCATGCCATTAAACTGTCACCGCATCTATAGACACGGTAACAGTTTAAACATGTCTGCTGTCCCTGACAGCAGACATGTCCCTGCATGCCCAGGGGGGGCTGCGATGCCGCCCCCCCGTCGGCGATCGCTGTGATTGGCTGTTCAGTGTGAACAGCCAATTACAGCGTTTTTCTGTGTACCGGCGAATAACGTTCGCCGGTGACACAGGGATCGGAGGTGATTGGTGCTGTAAAGTACAGCACCAATCACCACGGGGTGTAAGGGTGACACTGGTGTCACCCCACCTCACCCCACCCGCCCCCAAAGGCCGTGATTGGCCCGTCGGACCGACGAACCAATCACAGCCATGGAGGGTGATTTAAACTAACGGTGACTGCACTGCAGACGCCATTCCGGTCTGGAATTGCGTGCAGTGCGGTCACCGTGCCTATCTGCCGTGATACTGACCTGATCCTTGCAAATACTTACCTGATCCTTGCAAATACCTTACCTGATCACCTGATCACTGCTTGTAGCGTGCTGGATGCTTCCTGGATCTGACTTCTTGTGACTTCCTGCTGCTGCTGCAGTGTGATAGAGTTAGAGATAGAGAGATAGAGAAAGATAGAGAGATAGAGAGAGAGTGTGATAGAGAGTGCTATATTTTGTGTCTGCTACCCCCCCTTTTTGGGGGTGCAGGTTTTTTTTTTAATATATATAACTGTCAGTGCTGCTGCTGCAGTGTCATAGAGTGATAGATAGTGAGAGATAGTGAGAGATAGAGAGAGATAGTGACAGAGAGTGCTATATTTTGTGTCTGCTACCCCCCCTTTTTGGGGGTGCAGGTTTTTTTTTTTATATATATAACTGTCAGTGCTGCTGCTGCAGTGTCATAGAGTGATAGATAGTGAGAGATAGAGAGATAGAGAGAGATAGTGACAGAGAGTGATAGAGAGTGCTATATTTTGTGTCTGCTACCCCCCTTTTTGTGCTGATCAGTATATCTGTGCTGATCAGCAACTTTTTGGGGGTGCAGGGTTGTTTTTTTTTTATATATACCTGTCAGTTGCTGCCAGTTGCACCAAAGGTTGTGCACCTGCTGCCCCTCACTGGTAATCAGTGTCGCATCAGTGATCACCTTTTTTTTTTTTTTTTGAGGGTGCTGTGGGGTCTTTTTTTAATTTTTTTTTTACACACACTGTGATTTTGTGGGTGTCCTGTGGCCACTGTGCGCTGATCAGTGACGTACATCACTGATCAGCTTTTTCGGCACAGGGTTGATCTTTTTTTTTTTTGATCAAATTCCTGTTGCCTTTGAGCGCTGTTCAGTGACGGACGTTACTGACCAACATCTGAGCTCAATTTTTGGCGCAGGACCTTTTTTTTTTTTTTTTTTTTTCTGCACTACATACACACTACACACTACATACCCCCCGGGTTGAAATAAAGTTTGTACCCCCCCCCTCCCCCTACACTATACACGTGTTGAAACATTTCACTACCAGAAACACAAAAATAAAAATGGCATCCCAAATGTCATCCCAGTCATCCAGAAGAATGTATTCAGCGGAGGAGGCATATGCCATGCTTGCCTCTGACTCTGACACAGCCAGTGAGGCAAGCGGGGAATTTGAAGGATTCATCTTAAGCTCCTCTTCCTCCTCTAGTGATGAGGGACCCCCTCAAAGACGCCCCCGTAGAGCAGCTGAGACCCCCCCCCCAATAATTGATCTCGTATGGACCCCACCACCAGACAATTTTGAGCCCCAGGTTCCTGAGTTTTTGGCCATGCCAGGAATCCAATTTGATTCCACAGGTCTCAGAGAAATTGACTTTTTCAAATTATTTTTCTCTGATGATTTTATAAATTTAATGGTGGACCAAACTAATTTATATGCCCAGCAGTTTATTGCTCAAAACCCCACGTCATCATTTGCTAGGTGGACCCCTGTAGATGCAGTAGAGATGATGACGTTTTGGGGTCTGGTGTTTCATATGGGCATAGTAAAAAAGCCAGAAATTAGGCAATATTGGAGTACAGATTTTCTGTACAGCACCCCACTTTACCGTATGGCCATGACCCAGACTCGTTTTGAGTTAATCCTTAAATTTTTGCATTACAACGATTTATGCACAGTGCCCACCCAGAGATGATCCCACCTTTGACCGGCTATTCAAAGTAAGGCCGGTCATTGATCATTTCAGTGCCAAATTTGAAGAGATGTACATCCCAGATAAATTCATTTGCATAGACGAGTCCCTTATACATTTTAAAGGAAGGGTTAAATTCCGCCAGTACCTTCCCAATAAGAGGGCAAGGTATGGCATAAAAATGTATAAGCTGTGTGAAAGCACCTCAGGGTACACTCACAGGTTTAGGATATATGAAGGGAAGGATTCAAGAATTGAACCGCCAGAATGCCCCCCCTCCCTCGTAGGTGTTAGTGGAAAAATTGTCTGGGATTTAGTGCACCCCTTCCTGGATAAAGGTTATCACCTCTATGTGGATAACTTTTACACTAGCATCCCCATTTAAGGCCCTTGGTTCAAGAGGTACAGCAGCTTGCGGTACTGTGCGCAAGAACCAAAGAGGCCTCCCAAAAACGCACATTGCCCAAGTAATGAGAAGGGGTGAAAGCAGGGGAATATGCACCGAAAATATGTTGTTGGTCAAATATAAGGACAAGAGGGATGTCCTTATGTGACACCCCAGAAACACTGGGTTTCCCCTATTTGTTTTGCCGAACGTTTACATTGGTGGCCAGTGCGGCCCTATTCACAGGAACTACAGGAGGTTGCTAGGCAACCACCCTGCAGATACGACAGACGCTCAGGGGGACATACCAGCAGGACGTTTGGACCCAGCACTTGCCCAAGGTACTGGGATCCAGGCAGAAAGGGAAGTGCCCCGTGATTGGTGTGGCTGGGGAGAGCGCGAAAGAAGGAGGAGGAGTCGAGAGGCAGGCGTTTTCCCTACCGTGGGGGTATCCGGTAGCGCGGAGGAGAGAAGCGATCGCCACGTGAAGAGGGAGAGCCGGCGTCTGCACAGCCCAGCAGCAGCAAGTGACCAGCGCGGGTGAGAGAGACACCGGCGGTCACGTGACGTCAGCAGTGCGCAAAGGAAGAGAGAAGACCCGGTGGGAGCCAGCGTGTCTGCTGGGAAGCCTCCTGCACGTGCGGCGCCAGGACGGGAGAGAGACAGAGCGGGGCGCAGACTGTTCCACCGGAGGCTATAGCACAGCCTGGCCGGGGAACGGAAGCGCTGACCCGCAGTGCAGCAGAGCAGAAGACCCGGCTTTCACCCTCTCCAGCGGCGGTGATTGACAGCGGGGACAGCCGGCGAAGAGGCTCAGCAGGGAGAGTGTGGCGCGACTGAGTGTGGCAACGCTGCAACTGCAGCGCCCACACTAGCGTGCCCCCCCTGCAGAGGAAGGATCCAGCAACCTACCTGGCAGACATCGGGGAAGTTCCATCGCTACGGGCAGGAGCCTGCATCTTGCTCCAGCAGCCAGGTATCGCATCTGACCAGACCCCCCAGGCACTACCAGCCACTGCTGTGCCATGTCCTACCTGATGCCCCACCTTGCCTGCTAATGTGTAGGACTCTCCTACAGTGCTCCATTCCCCCACAGTACGCAGGGGCCCCAGCTCAGTCCCTCTAGGCAGGGAGGAATTGTTCCCCTTTCCCCGTATCAGAGTGAAGCTGCTTTTACATATTAAAGACATCACTGAATCAGCACCTTAGTCTAGGAGGACACTGCCATCTAGTGACTCAAGTTCGTATTGCCGGAATTAACTGCTGTCTGACTCAGACTGACTGCATTAACCTACTACCTTGGGATATTATTCAGGAACTTATTTCTTATTCGTTCGGATAGTGTTGTTGTGCATTGTTCCACGTCGTATTACATGTTATACACCTGTTGTGCCTTGTAAACATTATACTCAGTGTATGTTGCGTATGCATATGGTAAGGGCCCGGGTCCACGTAGGCCTATTTGTACTGCAGAGAGAGAGCACTACTTCCCCCCGACCTAGTTGATGGTGTGCGGGATCTGTGCTCTCACTCTCCAGGATGCGGAGCTGCCGTGTCACATTCAAAAGTAAACTTGAAGTGTAAAGTTAAACGGTGTTCAGGCCAAGTACAGTTATTTACAAGTGTCTGTATCAGTGATAAGCGAGTTGGCTATCTACCTCCGAGTATTGATACTCATTGTTAATAAATATCCTTGAAGTGTACCCCTAGCCTGGTTATTGCCTCAGCCGCAGCGAAAAGAAAGAAGACGTCTGTCCAGCTACAACATCAAGGTAATACAGAGGGTTGTTACTGGCCGACCTTTCCGGCGTACCACATCTAACTTTGGCGTCCACGAACAGGACCGGAAAATGTCGGAAGCCGGTACTCCAACACCATCACCCCGAAGACGTCTCCCACCACAACCGGAAGACAAAGAACCGCCGAAGGCAGCGGCGGCGCAGATCACGATGCCCTACTACTTTGGGGCCACGTGGCTCTTCACATTCTCAGGAGATACGCGGACGAAAGGCACAAGCACTTTTAAGGCATTCAAGGACCGCATGAATTCGACGTTCACCCTATACCAACTGAACGAACAGCAAAGCAAAGAAATATTGCTGGCGCAACTGAGAGGGTCCGCCCTGAGAGAAGTCAAATCATGGTCAGAAGGCGACAAGGAGACGGCGGACAAGATATTGAAAAAACTGGCAAAAATCTTCGATGCCAAAACTGTGCCAGTGCTGAAGAGCAGGTTATATGCCAGGAAGCAGAAACAGGGAGAATCACTGCGTGATTTCGCACTGGCATTACACGAGGCCATGAAGGCAGTACAAGCCGCAGACCCGAGAGAAGTACGACTGGCGGATGAAATGCTGATAGACCTCTTCGTAGAAGGGGCAAGAGAAGAGACCACTCGCGCCCAACTCCGAATGATAAAGCGGCAAGAACAAGGCTGCACATTTGAGGAACTCAAGGAATCGGCACTGCAAGTACTGGAAAAAGTCCAGAATGAGGAGCCGGAAGAAGGCGCTACGGCGGAAGAAGAAGAGACTGAGGATCACTGGGAAGCCAGACGCCAGGGACCTGGTAGTGTAAAGAAGAGAACAGTACTTCAAGAGGCGCAATCGCCAGCAGGCCCAGACCCACTGTCCGCCATTAACAGCAAGCTCACAGAACTGGCCCTAAACATCGCCAGAATGGGACAAAGGCTGGAGCGGAGCGAAGCCAGACATAATGAGTGGCGCCCGCGAAGGGAGAGAGGAAGCCGACCACGTTGGAGCACGCTCAGAGAATCGGGAGGAGGCTCAATCGATCAGTTCGATGAAGAGGGTATGCCGATATGCCAAAGATGCCAACAGAGCGGACATATTGAAGGAAATTGTCATCAGAATACTTTAAACGAGGAGGCCCCGAGGAGGAGGACCGACCCTCGGGAAGAGACCCACTACTAGGTCCGCGGAAACAAAACTGGTGGCCCCGCTCCATACAAGATCCATCCATCAGGCCGCCAGAGCTCGTGCAAAGTCAGACCACGGCGAGAAGACCACGTGACACGGAGGATCGACGAGTCAGAACAAGAAGAGTGACTGGCCAGGTATCGTGGTTCAGTGTGGCACGTGGCTATGGCTTCATAAGGGCAGACAACAGGAAGACCGTATACGTGCACTACACCGGTATCCAGAGGACCCCTAGGAACAAATACTTCCGAAGCCTAGAAAAGGGAGAACGGGTTGAATTCGAAGTGACCAATGGGAGGAGAGGTGTCAAGGCAACCAACGTAACAGGCACCTGTGGCGCTGCAGTAAGAGGCAACAGATATGCAACTATCCACAGTCAACATCGACGCTTCATGCACCGGCCATATGGTCAGCACCACCCGAAGAGGAGAAGATCGCAGGATGTTTGTGGCGAGATTGACCGGCCCATCCGTAATCACCCCTGGCCTGACCAGATGCCACGATCACCAGAACCCATTAGGCCACCGCCTCAACCTAATTTCCCTGTGGAGACCCCAAAAGAAGCGGAGAAGGCCAAAGCCCAGTTGAAAGAAGTGAGGTCAGGAACCGAACACAGGTACCCCTCAAGAATGATAGATACGGGTGACCAGACCGCAGCTCTACAGCAGACAGGTGCCAGTACTGCCGAACGGAAGAGATGCCTCGAAGTGGTGGCCCACATGACCATGGCAAAGAAAATAGAGCCGTTGAAACCTGAGAGCCCAAAGGCAACGGTGCCACCGCCTAAACCAAAGGTCACTACGGAAATCACCAACACAGCTGAAAAGGCTGAAACCCGCCCCATGGGAGAGAAAACTGGTACAGACCAGGAGTACACGACAATTACAGGAGAAGAATTCGTGTGCATGATACAACAGGCTATCAACAGGTCCAGAAAGAGTGGAAAAGGGACCCCACGTGCCCATTGCAGACCGCATGCTGTGGTCTAAGGTGCAGTCGAAGGACCGCTTCGAAAGCTAGGAGGGCTGAGCGGTACATGAAAAGGGTGTTACCAGCCGATTTAGAATGTAAATATTCTACCGCAAATCCTTTGTAGATTGTATGTATGTAAATTTGTGTACAGTATTAAGATTGATGTGATGCTCTACGTGGCCCAATTGAGAGGACATTATGGGCCTTGTATTTATGCTCGGGAATTATTCCAGGACTGTCGCCAAACCTTAAATTGATGCCCGAGGACTGGCATCATTCGAGTAGGGGGACATGTGACACCCCAGAAACACTGGGTTTCCCCTATTTGTTTTGCCGAACGTTTACATTGGTGGCCAGTGCGGCCCTATTCACAGGAACTACAGGAGGTTGCTAGGCAACCACCCTGCAGATACGACAGACGCTCAGGGGGACATACCAGCAGGACGTTTGGACCCAGCACTTGCCCAAGGTACTGGGATCCAGGCAGAAAGGGAAGTGCCCCGTGATTGGTGTGGCTGGGGAGAGCGCGAAAGAAGGAGGAGGAGTCGAGAGGCAGGCGTTTTCCCTACCGTGGGGGTATCCGGTAGCGCGGAGGAGAGAAGCGATCGCCACGTGAAGAGGGAGAGCCGGCGTCTGCACAGCCCAGCAGCAGCAAGTGACCAGCGCGGGTGAGAGAGACACCGGCGGTCACGTGACGTCAGCAGTGCGCAAAGGAAGAGAGAAGACCCGGTGGGAGCCAGCGTGTCTGCTGGGAAGCCTCCTGCACGTGCGGCGCCAGGACGGGAGAGAGACAGAGCGGGGCGCAGACTGTTCCACCGGAGGCTATAGCACAGCCTGGCCGGGGAACGGAAGCGCTGACCCGCAGTGCAGCAGAGCAGAAGACCCGGCTTTCACCCTCTCCAGCGGCGGTGATTGACAGCGGGGACAGCCGGCGAAGAGGCTCAGCAGGGAGAGTGTGGCGCGACTGAGTGTGGCAACGCTGCAACTGCAGCGCCCACACTAGCGTGCCCCCCCTGCAGAGGAAGGATCCAGCAACCTACCTGGCAGACATCGGGGAAGTTCCATCGCTACGGGCAGGAGCCTGCATCTTGCTCCAGCAGCCAGGTATCGCATCTGACCAGACCCCCCAGGCACTACCAGCCACTGCTGTGCCATGTCCTACCTGATGCCCCACCTTGCCTGCTAATGTGTAGGACTCTCCTACAGTGCTCCATTCCCCCACAGTACGCAGGGGCCCCAGCTCAGTCCCTCTAGGCAGGGAGGAATTGTTCCCCTTTCCCCGTATCAGAGTGAAGCTGCTTTTACATATTAAAGACATCACTGAATCAGCACCTTAGTCTAGGAGGACACTGCCATCTAGTGACTCAAGTTCGTATTGCCGGAATTAACTGCTGTCTGACTCAGACTGACTGCATTAACCTACTACCTTGGGATATTATTCAGGAACTTATTTCTTATTCGTTCGGATAGTGTTGTTGTGCATTGTTCCACGTCGTATTACATGTTATACACCTGTTGTGCCTTGTAAACATTATACTCAGTGTATGTTGCGTATGCATATGGTAAGGGCCCGGGTCCACGTAGGCCTATTTGTACTGCAGAGAGAGAGCACTACTTCCCCCCGACCTAGTTGATGGTGTGCGGGATCTGTGCTCTCACTCTCCAGGATGCGGAGCTGCCGTGTCACATTCAAAAGTAAACTTGAAGTGTAAAGTTAAACGGTGTTCAGGCCAAGTACAGTTATTTACAAGTGTCTGTATCAGTGATAAGCGAGTTGGCTATCTACCTCCGAGTATTGATACTCATTGTTAATAAATATCCTTGAAGTGTACCCCTAGCCTGGTTATTGCCTCAGCCGCAGCGAAAAGAAAGAAGACGTCTGTCCAGCTACAACATCAAGGTAATACAGAGGGTTGTTACTGGCCGACCTTTCCGGCGTACCACACTTATACTGACAACAATTCACGGAGACAGTACCACCTCCGTCCCTGTACGAGGTACCAGTACCCACACCTCAAAACCTAATTGTATCCTGGATTACAATAAGTACATGGGCGGAGTGGATCTTTCAGATCAGGTACTGAAGCCGTACAGTGCCCTGCGGAAAACAAAAATCTGGTACAAGAAGCTGGCCGTGTATATCATCCAGATGGCACTATATAACGCTTACGTGCTATTCCGTTCTACCAGCCAGAGGGGGACATTTATGCACTTTCAAGAGGAAGTCATAAAGGGCCTAATATTTGGGAACCAGCAGGCAGAGGGCCCCAGTACTTCTAGTACTGGCCCCCGTATTGTACCAGGGCAGCATTTTCCTGACGAAATCCCCTCCACTGGAAAAAAGGGCAGGACACAAAAAAGGTGCAAAGTTTGCTATAAAAAGGGAATAAGAAAGCAAACTATTTTCCAGTGTGACACTTGCCCCGACAAACCCGGCCTATGTATAAAGGAGTGTTTTAAAATATACCACACATCTATGGATTATTAGTTTCATCATTTCACCGTGCTTCGGGGGTCTTGCTAATGCCACATAGCACCCACCATTCATTCCACCAGAATCTGAGCCGCAAAATCCAAAAATCACTCCTTCCCTTCTGAGTCCTGCCATGCACCCAACTGGTATTTTTTGGTCACATGTGAGGCATTGCCGTACTCGGGAGAAATTGGGGCACAGATTTTGGGGTGCTTTTTCTCCTTCATACCTTATGAAAATGAAAAATTTTAAGCCATAGCTGCATTTTTGTGTAAAAAAATGTAATTTTTCATTTGCACAGCCCAGTTGTATCAAAATTGGTGAAACCCCTGGGGGTTTGAAATGTACACTATACCCCTAGATGAATTCCCTGAGGGGTGTAGTTTGCAAAATGGGGTCACTTGTGGGGGGCTTCCACTGTATTGGTGCTTTGGGGGTCTTGCTAATGCGACATAGCACCCACCAACATTCCACCAGAATCTGTGCTGCAAAATCCAAATATCACTCCTTCCCTTCTGAGTCCTGCCATTTTTTGGTCACACATGAAGCATTGCCGTACTCGGGAGAAATTGGGGCACAGATTTTGGGGTGCTTTGTCTCCTTCATTCCTTGTGAAAATGAAAAATTTTGAGCCAGAACTGCATTTTTGTGTAAAAAAATGTAATTTTTCATTTGCACAGCCCAGTTGTATCAAAATTGGTGAAACCCCTGGGGGTTTGAAATGTACACTATACCCCTAGATGAATTCCCTGAGGGGTGTAGTTTGCAAAATGGGGTCACTTGTGGGGGGCTTCCACTGTATTGGTGCTTTGGGGGTCTTGCTAATGCGACATAGCACCCACCAACATTCCACCAGAATCTGAGCTGCAAAATCCAAAAATCACTCCTTCCCTTCTGAGTCCTGCCATGCACCCAAATGGTATTTTTTGGTCACATGTGAGGCATTGCCGTACTCGGGAGAAATTGGGGCACAGATTTTGGGGTGCTTTGTCTCCTTCATTCCTTGTGAAAATGAAAAATTTTGAGCCAGAACTGCATTTTTGTGTAAAAAATGTAATTTTTCATTTGCACAGCCCAGTTGTATCAAAATTGGTGAAACCCCTGGTGGTTTGAAATGTACACTATACCCCTAGATGAATTCACTGAGGGGTGTAGTTTGCAAAATGGGGTCACTTGTGGGGGGCTTCCACTGTATTGGTGCTTTGGGGGTCTTGCTAATGCGACATAGCACCCACCAAAATTCCACCAGAATCTGAGCTGCAAAATCCAAAAATCACTCCTTCCCTTCTGAGTCCTGCCATGCACCCAAATGGTATTTTTTGGTCACATGTGAGGCATTGCCGTACTCGGGAGAAATTGGGGCACAGATTTTGGGGTGCTTTGTCTCCTTCATTCCTTGTGAAAATGAAAAATTTTGAGCCAGAACTGCATTTTTGTGTAAAAAAAATGGAATTTTTCATTTGCACAGCCCAGTTGTACCAAAATTGGTGAAACCCCTGGGGGTTTGAAATGTACACTATACCCCTAGATGAATTCCCTGAGGGGTGTAGTTTGCAAAATGGGGTCACTTGTGGGGGGCTTCCACTGTATTGGTGCTTTGGGGGTCTTGCTAATGCGACATAGCACCCACCAACATTCCACCAGAATCTGTGCTGCAAAATCCAAATATCACTCCTTCCCTTCTGAGTCCTGCCATTTTTTGGTCACACATGAAGCATTGCCGTACTCGGGAGAAATTGGGGCACAGATTTTGGGGTGCTTTGTCTCCTTCATTCCTTGTGAAAATGAAAAATTTTGAGCCAGAACTGCATTTTTGTGTAAAAAATTTAATTTTTCATTTGCACAGCCCAGTTGTATCAAAATTGGTGAAACCCCTGGGGGTTTGAAATGTACACTATACCCCTAGATTAATTCCCTGAGGGGTGTAGTTTGCAAAATGGGGTCACTTGTGGGGGGGTTCCTAACTTTTAGCATCTTATGGTGCCTAAAAAATAATCTCATAAAAAGGATTCTCCAAAATCAAGTAGGTGCTCCTTCTATTATGAAGCCTGTGGTTTGGTCAACGTGCACACTAGGGCCACATATAGGATATTTATGAAAACAAAAGAATTGGGGGAATCAATTTTTAGTCACATTTCTCTAGTAAAATCTACTGTGTTCCTTAGAAAAATGTATTAAAATTGCAAATCTGCAAAAAAATGAAATTTTGAAATTTCACCTACACTTTGTTTTAATTCCTGTGAAACACCTAAAGGGTTAACAAACTTCCAAAATGCTGTTTTGAATACTGTGAGGGGTGCAGTTTTTGAAATGGCATCATTTATGGGGGTGTCTCACATACAAGTCCCTCAAAGTCACATCAGAACTGAACTGGTCCCTAAAAAAATCAGTGTTTGAAATTTTCTTGAAAATTTGAGAATTTGCTATTCATATTTTAAGCCTCCTAGTGTCCAAAAAATTTAAAAGGAAGTTGAAATAATGATGGAAACATAAAGTAGACATATGGTCTATGTTAGTTATTAACTATTTTGAGTGGTATGATTATTTGTCTCACAAGCAGAAAATTTAACATTTTGAAAATTGCTAAATTTTCCATTTTTTTACGACATTTTGGTATTTTTCACAAAAAAACACAGACTGTATCGACGAAAATTTACCACTAACTTGAAGTACAATGTGTCACGAGAAAACAATCTCAAAATCACTGGGATAAGTAAAAGCAAAAAAAAGTTATCCCCACTTAAGTGATACATGTCAGATTTGAAAAAAAGGGCTCTGTCAGGAAGGCAAAAACTGGCTGCGGCGGGAAGGGGTTAAAGACATCACAATGCATAGATAACCACTATTTTGAGCAAAATGCTTAGAAAACATCTATGATATCACAAAGCATTGAAAACTAATCACCTAGAAGGGCCAATTGTGACATCACAATGCATCAAAAACCACCATTATGACATCACAAATTCCGGAATTCCCCAAACAGAAGTTATAAATAGAACCTCAAAAGGAAACATGAACATTCTTACACTTGACAGAGCAGACGACAAGTCATGGCAAACTTTTCTGGCTGGTTTAGCTGTCTTAAGTGCTTAAACTGTTTCAACAGTTGCAAAACGAATGATGAAAATGATGACATTTATACTCCTGAGCCCCTGCAGGAGGACACCAGTTCCCTGCAGGAGGACACAAATTCCATGAAGGAGGACACAAATTCCCTGCAGGAAGATACAAATTCCCTGAAGGAGGACAAAAATTCCCTGAAGGAAGACACAAATTCCCTGAAGGAGGACACCAATTCCCTGAAGGAGGAAACACATTCCCTGAAGGAGGAAACAAATTCCCTGCAGGAGGAAACAAATTCCCTGCAGGAGGCTGAGAGCCTGGAAACACTGTATGAGACCAACAGTTTTCCAGATGAAACAGAGGACGAATTAAAGGTCCTGGTGGAGTCCAAAGATGACTCGGAGTCAGAAGTAATTTATAAGGATGATGAAGTTATGCCTTTTGTTATATGGCGCAAAGAAATTACAGTCCTTATTATTAACCATCCTGAAGTGAAGATCTGCTTCTATTTACGATAGGACTTCTGCTCAAAAAACACCTTAAAAAAAAAAAAAATCATAGGAGGGTAACTATGCTATTCTATGCTATGCTTAGCTATGCTGTGGATATGGTCTTAGTATAGCTATGTTTAGCATTGCTAAGCATAGCTATACTAAGACCATAGACATAGCATAGCTAAGCATAGCTTAGAATAGCATAGTTACCCTCCGCCAACCCACCTGATGAGGTCACCTTGACGTGGTAGGCGGGCTCACATTTTTGTGCTAAGAACCTCAATGTCACCCATGTTAATGTAATGATAAATCTCCTAAAAGATGACTATACTGAGTAACAGAACAGGGATATCCATTGGTAACTACAAAAAGCCCTTGCACACTGGATAATGTAGAAGCTCTGATAACACTCAGGGGCAGATGGATTAAACCTGTTAAAGTGATAAAGTGGTGATAAATTGGAAGGCGATAACGCACCAGCAAATCAACTCCTGTCATTTTTTTAAACAGAGCTGATTGGCTGGTGCCTTATCACCTTCCACTTTATCACTTTACCAGGCTTAATACATCTACCCCTCGGATACAGATAGAAATCAACAGGGTCCAAAATGATTATTTACAACAGATTCTATGTAGCAGTGCAAATAATGGTGTACATACGTTTGTTATTGCTGCTAGTGCTATCGGCATTTACCAATACTCTACTGTCCATTGGTAGTTAGGGGAAAACCTGAGACTGCATTACATTATAAGACACAGATTATTATTACCTCCAGGTGAATTTCACTGATGATATAATATGTTGTAAATCTAATATACATTGATTAATAAAACAGTCCATTGTGCCAATAAAAGGAAAGTAAATGTATTGTTTGTGTTTCCTTGTATGGTGAGCACTTTTCACTACCTCCGTGCATCTGCAGCCGTGTTCTCTGACACCGTCCAAACTGTCCCAACAAAGCCTGATCTCACATAATTGCTGCTCCATCAAGTGAAATCCGAGTTCCACTGGTATGTTAAATGTACCATTTAAATTAGATACTGTTAGCATCGTTTTAGCATCGGGGGGACAGCAAGTAACCTCCTTCACCCTGAATCCCTGAATTAAATCCCCCCCCCCCCCCCCCCCCCCCAATACTCCAATACTGAGATTTTTTATATCAATATCCTAATCTTTTTTTTTTTTTTCAGTTTAATATAATCAATGCAGGAAATAAGTCATTAGCTTAACAAAAACAAAGGATACAAAAAAAAAACAGCATTTATTGATGTATTATTTTATAATTACAGGTTGAGTATTCCTTATCCAAACTATTCCGAGACCCATACATTGCAGAAAGTGAAAACATTTTTTTGTTTTTGCTAAAAGCACTACTTGGGACATCTGTAACAGCACTACCTGATATGTAACTGGCACTACTGGGGACATGATATGTAATTGGCACTACTGAGGACATGATATGTAACTGGCACTACTAGGGGGATGCAGTTGAAATCCCGGCGGTCGGAAAGCCGGCGTTCAAAATCAAGACGCTGGAATCCCGACCGACGAAATCCCGACACTTTCTCCCTCCGTGGGTGTCCACGACCCCCATAGAGGGAGAATAAATTAGTGTGCCGAGCGTAGCGAGGCACCGGGCCCGCTGCCTGGCGAGCACTGCGAGCCCGCAAGGGGGGGCGATCCACGTCCCCCCTTGTCGGGATTTCAGCGGTCGGGATTCTGGCATCGGGATTTTGAACGCTGGGATTTCGGATGTATTCCCTACTGGGGACACGATATGTAATTGGCACTACTGGGGACAAGATATGTAATTGGCACTACTGGGGACAAGATATGTAATTGACACTACTGGGGACAAGATATGTAACTGGCACTACTGGGGACATGATATGTAACTGGCACTACTGGGGACATGATATGTAACTGGCACTACTGGGGACATGATATGTAACTGGCACTACTAAGGACATGATATTCAATTGGCACTCCTGGGGACATCTGTAACAGCACTACTGGGGACATGATATGTAACTGGCACTAAATATGTGCAAGAAAATTATTGCTTGGCATTAAAATTCAGTATCGGAGATAGTACACAAACTTTGTTTCATTTATTGAAATCTTGTTTTTTGCACAAATAAAATATATTTGTTTGTATTTCATGTGTTTGTACAACATAAATGCAAGATTCTTTAAGACACATGACTGAAATATAAAAATATTCTGAAATACGGAATAATCAGTTATCCAAAATTCTTCTGGTCCCGAGCATTTTGGATAAGGGATACTCAACCTGTATATAATTATTTCTTTCTTGGCATATCAAGTTAGCAGGAGTCTTTCATAGCTATATGTCCAACAGAGCGGAACAAGCCCAGTACTCTCCCCTTATTCTTCAGGTGAAATAAAGACTCTGCCTGGGTGAGATATTTGTGAGAACACCGCTTATTGTGACGCTTCTTACAAATGTATGCACTAAAAATCTGCCTTGTAGTTACCAGGTTCGGACTCCCATGTATCACACCCCATGTCATTTTTAGCTGACCTTTACCCACTATTCCTCATCCCAGGATGCTCCAGCAGTAACCAAGGTCAAAATATGGTGGAAAAGGGGTATTACAGAAATAGGATATACCAGTAAAATACACCCAATATAAAGTATCAAAACAAAACCATAACTGATATTAAAATTTCAAAACACAAAATATAGGCCCAGATTCCGACCTGACCATCAATGTGACAAT
>NC_139221.1:211845508-211855508 GCF_055691185.1 Crinia signifera | reverse complement strand
TCTCCTTGGCCAATCCGGGGCCACTAAGATCACTGGAACCTTCTGCCCCTGTATTTTCTTCAGAAGTCTCGGTAACATTGGTACCGGTGGGAATGCATAAAGGAGATCTCCCTGCCAGTGAATAGTCATGGCATCCACTGCCTCCGCTAGTGGATCCCTTGTTCTGGCATAGAACCTGGGCACTTGACGGTTGATCCTGGATGCCATCAGGTCCACATCCGGAGTTCCCCACATCGAAGTGATTTGGTGAAACACCTGAGGGTGTAAGCTCCATTCCCCTTCCTTGAGCTCCTCCCTGCTCAGGAAGTCGGCTTCTATATTCTCTATTCCTGGGATGAATATAGCCGATACAGCTGGAACATTCTGTTCCGCCCATAGGAAGATTCTGGATACCTCCCACATGGCCAATCTGCTGCGTGTACCTCCCTGGTGATTCAGATACGCCACAGCTGTGGCATTGTCGGTCTGAATCCTCAAGGGGAGGTTCTGTAACCTGTCTCCCGCCAAGGAAATGACTTTCCAGACAGCTCTCAGCTCCAAGATGTTGATTGGTAACGCTGATTCCTCTGCCGTCCACAGGCCCTGAAGCCTGAGATCCAGGACTATTGCCCCCCAGCCCCTGAGACTGGCGTCGGTAGTTACTATCAACCAGTCCCAGGTCTGTAATGACCGACCCCACTGAAGGGAATCTACTTCTGTCCACCATTTCAAGGATTCTCGGGTGTCCGAAGACAGCACTATCATCTCGGATTTCATGGTCAAAGTGTTTCCTGACCAAGCTGACAAAATGTTCCATTGGAACCTCCGAGAGTGGAACCTGGCAAATTGAAGCGTCTCGAATGACGCCACCATCTTCCCCAGGAGCTTGAGGCACCTCCATACTGAAATGCTCTGAGCCCTGAGAATCTCCTGGACTAGGGTGACCAGATCCCTGGCCTTTTCCTCCGGGAGGAATACCCGATGAAGATGGGTGTCCAGTATGACTCCCAAGAATTGGAGCCTTTGTGACGGTACCAACTGAGATTTTTGCAAATTTAAAATCCAGCCGTGAGCCTGCAAAAAACTGATGGCCTCTGCCAAGTGACTCTGCAGCATGGCTGCTGACTCTGCTTTGAACAGGAGATCGTCCAAATAGGGTATTACTGTGATTCCCCTGAGCCTCAGCACCGCCGCCATTACTGACATTATCTTTGTGAATACCCTTGGCGCGGTTGCTAGCCCAAAGGGTAACGCCCGGAATTGTAAATGCAGGACTCCTATGGCAAACCTCAACAAGGTCTGATGCTCCGGGTGTATAGGAACGTGCAAATATGCGTCCTGGACATCCATGGACGCCAAAAATTCTCCCTGGTCCAGACTCAGGAGTACTGACCGTAGAGACTCCATTTTGAAATGGTCTACCCATAAATGAACATTTAGAGACTTCAAATTTAGTATTGGTCTGAAAGACCCGTCTGGTTTGGGCACCAGGAACAGCGTGGAGTAAAAGCCTTTCTTCCACTCTGTCTTGGGGACTAGTGTAACCACCCCTTTTTCCAAAAGGGAGTGCGCTGCTCTCACAAGAGCTGTACGCAGCCGTGCCTCCTTTGGTAAGGATGTGGGAATGAACCTCTTCGGAGGTGGCCCTCTGAAAGGGATTTTGTAACCCTGTGTTATGATGTCTAGCACCCAGGCATCCTGGCCTAGAGAAGCCCAAGCGTCCCTGAAGTGTGTGAGACGCCCGCCCACTTTTGTCACTGTCGGGCAAAGCCCCTGACAGTCATGCAGAGGGTTTATCCTCTCCTTTATTGGCAGGCTTCTTGTGAAAAGAGCCAAATTTTGACTTTTGTGTCTTGCCTCTAGAGGGCTGAAACCTTCCCCTGAAAGACTGTCCTCGAAAGGACGCACCACCTCTAGGGGAGGGCCGAAAGGACGGCTTAAAAGCAGAAAATCTGGATGTCTGCTTTGCTGAGGAGGCCGGCAGGAATGTACTTTTGCCGCCTGTGGCCTGTTTTATAATCTCCTCTAATTCGGTACCAAAGAGTACCTTTCCTTTGAAGGCTAATGTTTCCAGAGCCTTCTTGGACTCATTGTCTGCTTCCCAGGCTTTAAGCCAAAGCACTCTCCTGGCATTAATGGAGACTGTGGACACTCTGGTTGCCATTTTAATAGCTTCCTCCTCTGCTTCAACTGCATATTCTGCTGCTGCCTTAATCTTTTCTGCAAGCAGTAATGCACCCGGGTCAGCCTGCAGCATGGTGCATAATTCACCAGCCCACTCTATCATGGCCTTAGAAACCCAGGCTGAAGCAATAAGGGGTCGTAAGGTAAACCCCACCCCTTCAAAGATAGCCTTGAGGTTTCCCTCCAGCTTTTTATCCACAGAATCTTTAAAAGCTGCACCGCCTTGTACTGGTAATACAGTAGCCTTGGACAAACGTGCCACTGAAGCGTCCACAACTGGGACCCTTTCCCAGAGCTCCGCATGAGACTCTGGCATGGGGTACAGATTAAGGAATCGTTTTGGCATCTGAAGCCTCTTATCAGGAGTTTTCCAAGCCCCTTCTAACAATTCCTGTAACCCCTCATCTGAAGGAAAAGTAACAGCCTCCTTCCGCTGTCGCTTAAAAACACCTTTAACAGGAGTCTTATCCTCCACAGTCAGCTTTAAAGCCTGCTTCACAGCTACAATGAGATCCTCTATACCAGCAGCAGAGTTCTCTTCCAAATCATCACCCTGATCCCAGGGGATGTCAGTATACTCTCCTTCCTCTTCATCTACCACAGTAGTTAAAGCATAAGACCTTCTAGGGGTCCCTGCCACATCATCCATTTTGTCCAGCATTTCACTGAACCTGTTAATCCCTTTTGCAGTATCCTGCATCACCTGGATAAGTGCAGGATCTGCCTGGGTAAGAGGCAAGGAGCCAGACGACTGCTGAGATGATGGCATAGGTCTCTGTGATTCTACCAGCCCATCACTCTGCCTGTCCAAAAGCTGCACCAAAGCGTTTACTGACCTGCCTAGGGCCCTGGCCCACGCAGGTTCCATCTGCTCTGCCCTATGGGGATCACTGCCCATGGGTCTCACATCAGCGCAAGTAATACATAAGCCCCCCTTGGCCATCTGCTCAGGGACAAACTTTTGTGTGCAAACATTGCACGCGCTCAGTGCATTAAGGGCTCCCTCCCCCAAAACCACAGCCTGATGCTCAGACATGATGCAAGTGATAAATGTATATCTATCAGTATACACAGTGCAAACAATGTACAAGCGTTTATACAGAGCAATGCACCCAGTCACTTATCTGTCTGTTGGTTTCAACTGCGGGGAAGCGATGCCCAGGAAATCCAAGTCACTCTGCCAGGATCAGTAAGCCAGCTCAGCTCCGCTGCAAGCGTTCTGAAAGGCGCCAAAGTCAGAGTGAAGGAAGAGACCACAGGTCCCTGCTGCTGCGGGGTCCGTGACCTTTTGGCGCCAACTACCCCCAGCAAGCCGCTCCTTAGGTAGGATTTCCTAGTTCCAGTGTCTCCCCCTCAAATGGGGATCACTTGGAACATGCCTGTCACAACGCTGCTGTCCTCTCATCTAGGAGCTCAGCGTGTAAGCTCCGCATAAAATGGCCGCCGCCATCACGGAGCGCCTGTCCCCCATGATCCCCACCTAAACGTGGAGCCGGTTTCAGGGTACTCCGGAGCCCAGGCAGCCTTTTAGAAAAGGCTATAAGCGCTGCACAGGGAGACCAGACAGTGTCTCCCCTGTGCACAGTGAGCTGACAGGACGCGCTTCTGTCAGCTCCTGCTGCGCAAGCAGTGTGAGGATTCACTATGAGAATCCTCACACTGTGCCTACCTAGCTAGGGTAAAAGTTAATAAAATAATAAAAATCCCCTAACTACTCTAATTCTTCGGCTGCTCCTGCAGCCCTTTAGAATAGCACCCACTCCAGTGGGCACCTAACACGAACTGAAGAGTCCAGGGATGCAGTAGGGGAGGAGCCTACCCTCTAAAACTTTAGGATAGGTGCCTGGCTCCTTCGGACCCTCCTACATCCCAGTGTTGAGCTGTGTCACCAGGACCATTGAAAGAGAAAACTATAAAGGACCACTATTAGGGGGGTAAACTATTAGCAGCTGTGCTTCCCTGCTGCTAACAAGATTGCATGTGGCTATCCTATTAGTGATGCAGGTGTCCCTTATTCCCAACACCCGCTGTTACAGGGTGTTAAGCTATGGGTGTCTGTGCACAGTCCCCGATAAGCAGCCAACGGGACCCACAAAAATAAGCATAGGATATGGGGGGGGGGGAAATAGCACAGCACAGGCTAGTGTTGCCTCTGCAACTGGAAATTTGGCTAGCCTGCATCTGGTTTTGCAGCCAGGGGGCAGCTGGTAATGTGTGAGCGATTTGCTGTGTAGTGAAGCGCTCCAATTTTAGCTATGTGCCCACAAAATTTAATAGGGCACATAACTGGGCGGGAAAGCCTTGCCCTGTGCTGGGCGTCCCACCGACTACAACCCAGGCTGAATTAGGCCCAATGCCAAACAAATGTATAAGGGCTAATGTAATAGCCTGCGGGATTTGGAAAGTGCAGTGATTTTATTGATCTAGCCAAGAGACTGAAAGTAGCTATTTTGCATTTATAAAATCTGACACTAAGGGGTACATTTACTAAAGCTTCTAACAATGAAAAGAGAAGATGTTGCCCATAGCAACTAACCAGATTCGGTCTATCATTTCTAGGAATAATAAATAAATCATAAACAGAATCTGATTGGTTGCTACGGGGAACATCACTTTAGTAAATGTATTCCTAAATATTGCAGCGAAACTTTGGAAATCTCAGCACTTAATAACTTGACTGGTTTTCTACCCATGGTCTAGGGCACAGGTTCTCAAACTCAGTCCTCAGGACCCCCACACAGTGCGTGTTTTGCAGATCTCCTCACAGAATCACAAGTGACATAATTAGCTCCACCTGTGGATATTTAAAAATGTGTCAGTGAGTAATGAGTGCTCCTGCCCGGTGACCTGGAAAACTGTGTGGGGTCCTGAGGACCGAGTTTGAGAACCACTGGTCTAGTGTATATGGATTATGTGAATGCCTTTTCTTGTCCTGATTCAGCTTGCTAACTTTTGGGTCTAGCATAATAAATGAGATGATTAATATTGTTACACTCAGTGGAAACAAACTAGTGTAATTAATAGAAAACTACTGGTAACAATTACTGTAAGCACTTTCGGTATACGGAATATGGGGCCACTTTTATTATTTTGTTTTGATGAAAAATAAAATATTCTCTAGTGCACCCATTCTCTAGTACACGTTTCATTTAATACCGATATTTTAAAATCTAAAATAATATTAAAACATTACGTAAAATAGGTTATAGGCACGTCACATTTGAAACCCAAGTAAGTAATATAAAAATATCTGTTTAACGTACCTCTTGGATAATTTTGGTTCCCTTGGGATCTTTCATGTTAACAGCTATACTCTAAGGAAATAAAGCAATACATATTAAGGCAAAATTACAAAAACAATGCAATATGCACTGTATATATAGAAACATCTCACCAATACAGCATAGCAGTATAAATATGTCGGAACAGATACTTTTAACAAGTGGAACAGGCCAGGGTGCATTGTTCCTTCAGATGCTCAAACTCAGAGGGAAAGGAGCATCATAGAACCAGAAGATAGTGAGGCCGTTCACTCCTAATACACAAACCTCTACAATACCAGGCCTGTACCTTTTTTGCAGAACTTGCCATACAAAAGGAAAGATAGAAAACTATAGTATATGGATTGTAACTTCACCTTAAAAAAAATCAACTATAATATATCCCTTATTATTAATGGAATAGGTCAGGGGTCCTCAAACTATTTTGCTCTGGGACTCCGTCAGACAATAAAAATAATTACAGGACCCCAGCAAGTTGCTGCAGAATGTCATCACACCACATGTGTAGTCAGCAGAAAGCACATACATGGCAGCATTGTGGATGCACTAAAGGATGGGAGGAGTCTGACATAACAGACAATTCAACAGATTTTTCAGACTCCTTGGGTGACATTCTATGGGATGAGATGTGTGTTTTTTGCCGAAATTTTCGCAAAAAAACGGCCGAAATCCAGTTTTCGCATATTTAATGAGATGTGAAAAACAGCAAAAATCGCAGATTTTGATGCGAAATCGCACTTTTACAAAGTGCGATTTTAACTCGCGCCGGAACTCGCATCCAGATGTTTTCCCATTGAAAAGTATACAAATCGCATATTTAATGAGATGCGAATTGGGGAAATGTGTCTTAAATTCGCCAAAAAATCAGACCAGGTTCTGATATGCGAGTTGGCCAGAACCCTGCACAGATCATTGAGATCTGTGCATGGTTCTGTGGTAAAAAATGTGTTAATTTTTTTTCGTTTGAAAAAATTGCGTGGGGTCCCCCCTCCTGAGCATAACCAGCCCCGGGCTCATTGAGCCAGACCTGGTTCCAAAAATACGGGGGACAAAAAGCGTAGGGGTCCCCCATATTTCTGAAACCAGCACCGGGCTCTTGGACCGGTCCTGGTTCCAAAAATACGGGGGACAAAAAATCTGGGGTCCCCCGTATTTTGAAACCAGCACCGGGCTCCAACAGCCCGCAGTGTCATGCCACAGACAGGGGACATTGGCCTGATGGGGTAAAAGCTTTCAATCCTAACATTGCTTTATACAGGAGAACTACAAGTACCAGCAGACCTCCCCCGCAGGCTGGGACTTGGAGGACCACAAGTCCCAGCACGCGGGGCATTAATGGGCCCGCTGGGACTTGTAGTCCACCTGTAAAAAGAATGTTAAAAGAAAACACACACAGAGAAGTATAACTTTATTACATACACCCACATACTTACCGATCCAGGATCCAACGCTGGTCTCCCTTCTGCAGAGCCGGCTACCCCCGCACTGACAGTCTCAGCGCGACACAGGCTGAGAGCGTGATTGGGCGATGCGTCTCCATGGAGACGCATAGCTCAGCCCTGATTGGCTGAGCTATGCATCTCCATGGAGACACATAAGCCGAAGACGCTCTCAGCCTGTGTAGCGCAGGGAGTCAGCGCGACAGAAGCTGTTAGCTGCATCGGAGAAAGCTGGTTGTCCCCGCTGTCAGTGCTTGTAGTTCTCCTGTATAAAGCAATGTTAGGATTGAAAGATTTTACCCCATCAGGCTGGCGTCCACTGGCCAGGGACGCCGGTGACAGCCCCGTGATTCAGCCCTGGACGGGGGTGAAGCCTGGGGGGGGGACCCCTTTATTGGGGGGGTCCCCACTCCTCCAGGTACCCCGTTCGGTACTCTTTACCTAGAACGGCGCCCATCGCGACCATCGCGACCATCGAATGCACTAAAAAACGGGTGCGATGCCCGCGATGGCCGAGATTTCCCATAGGGATCAATGTTAAAAGTGAGATTGGACGCGATTTTAGTGTTCAATGCCTCAATGCCCGCGATTTTTACATAGGAAACAATGTTAAATGGGCCACAGAGCCCAAATAGTCACCGTGAAGTCTGAAATGGCCCCCACAATTGTTAACGCCACCCCACGATCAACGTCAACCCTAAGCGTGGCGAGCGGCGGCGGTACGCGTCCTCCGACCTTTTCATACCCCCACTATCCACGTCAGCGTGGAGTTGAGAATAGAATAGTGTGGCGAGCGCAGCAAGCCACCGAGCCCGAAGCGTGGCGAGCGCAGCGTGCCCCGCGAGGGGACGCGGATACCTTCACAGTTATACGCGTCCCCTCGCGGGCTTCCCAGGTGTCCATGGCTCGCGGGGCTCGCCACACTATTCTATTCTCAACTCCACGCCGACGTGGAAAGTGGGGGTATGAAAAGGTCGGAGGACGCGTACCGCTGCGCTCGCTACGCTTCGGGTTGACGTTGATCGTGGGGTGGAGTTAACAATTGTGGGGGCCATTTCACAGTTCAAGGGCACTATTAGGGCTCTGTGGCCCATTTAACATTGTTTCCTATGGCCAAATCGCGGGCATTGAGGCATTTAACAGTAAAATCGCGTCCAATCACAGTTTTAACATTGATCCCTATGGGAAAATCGCAGGCATCGCGTCGCACCCGTTTTTTATGTACCCTCGATTTTTTATCCCCGCCGTTCTAGGTAAAGAGTACCCCCCGTTCAAGGCTGACCAGCCACGGTGCTCATGGTACGGCCGGGGACCTTATGTAAAAAGTGTCCCCTGGTTGCGGCATGACAATGCGGGCTGTTGGAGCCCCGTGCTGGTTTCAAAATACGGGGGACCCCCAGATTTTTTGTCCCCCGTATTTTTGGAACCAGGACCGGTCCAAGAGTCCAGGGCTGGTTTCAGAAATACGGGGGACCCCTACGCTTTTTGTCCCCCGTATTTTTTGAACCAGGTCCGGCTCAATGAGCCCGGGGCTGGTTATGCTCAGGAGGGGGACCCCATGCAATTTTTTTTTATACAAACACAAAATCGCACATAACCTTAAATTCGCACATTTTCATGTCTAAAAATCGCAAATTTCATGCCTAAAATTCGCCCATTATCGCACTCAATCGCACTTTTCTTGCCGGAACACGCACCTCATTAAATATGCGAATCCAAGGCAAAAATGTGATTTAAAAAAAGTGCGATAATGGGCGAAAAACTGATGTGCGAAAAACTCTCATCCCATAGAATGTCACCCCTTGAATCATTGGCTGAGATTAAAAAAGTAATCAACCTGACGGTTAGCAACATGATAGAAACATAGAATTTGACGGCAGATAAGAACCACTTGGCCCATCTAGTCTGTCCCTTTTTTAAACATGTTACCTCAAACCATATTTGATCCTTATTTTTTTGTAAGGATATCAATATGCTTATCCCAAGCATGTTTAAATTGTACTACTGTATTTGCGTCTACCACCTCTGATGGTAGGCTATCCCCCAGAAGAGGATTGGATGTGTGTATATATATATATATATATATATATATATATATATATATATATATATATATATATATATATATATATATATATATATATATATGGAAAAAAAAAGAAACACCAACTGTTTATTCGAGCACAAAGCAAAACAGAGTTGTGTCCTCCTATTCCAACGATGATGTCATGACCCTATGCTGAGAAGGTCGGGACCCACTTTGGGGTCAGGACCCACAGTTTGAGAATCGTTGGAATAGGAGGTGGAGAGATTTTCCTTAACAGCTAATGGTTACATGTTTCAAAATCTTTGCAAAGAACTTAGCTGCCCCTTCCACTAACATTTCCGATTAATATAAAGAACACAACTCTGTTTTGCTTTGTGCTCGAATAAACAGTTGGTGTTTAATTTTTTTTACATATATATATATATATATATATATATATATATATATATACACAGGGGGTGTATGAATGTAGTAGGGAAGAATCCCTCCAGGGGGCTTTTCAAAGAAATCAATTTTATGTGGGTACAATCATGACATCAAGGGTAACATGAGTCAAGGAGTCGACGTTTCAATATACAAGATATTTTTTCAAGACGACCCATGCATGTAACATGATAACTCACACAGCGGTGAGTAACAACAACATGACTCGCACGGCGGCCAGCTCACTGAGCATGTGTCAGATCTCGCTACTATCACAAGATCTCCCATTCAGCCTGGTGGCACCAGCCGCCATGGACAGAGCTGTTCCTGCTGTGGTGTCTGGGAAACAGTGCATTAAGAAATGTGTACAATAATTTAAATAACTATCAAAATAATATTTGACGTCATTATATTTAAAACATGAAGTACCTTTTTATTTCTGTTCACACTAAGAAAATAAGCACTTTCAATTCCTACAAAAGGAGGTCCCCATGATCTTGTGTCATCACCAGATCCTGGAAAACAAAAGCAGCAATAACAGTATTTCATGTATCTTAAAGGAATCAAATATCAGTTTAAAAAAATGAAAACTTGTGCATGTATCTATTGTGTCTGTATCTCGTGTCTGTATCTATTGTGCATGTGTC